>NC_045165.1:28242273-28379773 GCF_900700415.2 Clupea harengus
ACTGTTTTCATATTGATTTAATAAATAAACAGAGTTAAGCGTCGAACCTAATGTTATTTTGCCTTCCAATTACTGTTCTGAAACATAACCTTCAAATGACTGCACGTTCAATACCAGTAACATTTGTGCTAAGTGCTAACGTAGCTATCCCACCGTGTACTGTGCGCTTTTTTATTATTATTTTAATCTCTGAAGTGAAAATTTGTGGATTTAACAGATACTGTAACAAGTACTTAGGATTCATATCAGAACGCCACAAAAGCATCATTACCCTGCTGCCTTTGGGTTTGGCAGTTATTCAAATGCACAGAGAAGAATTTATGTAGGCAGATATACACTGGCGACATGATGGATACTTCCTGGATGGAAGGACACTTACAGATTCAATAATCCATGGCAACTAAGGTGTTTATAACTGCGCTATTACACAGGATTATAAAGAATAGTCTATCAGCTACAAGCAGCAGAAAGTATGTGTGAAATCATTTCTAGTGTAATTAAACCTCAAGTCAATGAACAAATTCACAGTGCACTGTATGTCTTTTCAAAACATGGACACATCAAAAATGTCTTACATTAACTTTAAATCTACGACATTCTACATTCCTGTAACTGCAGTAATATAATCTCTAAAAGTCCAAACATTTAGCATGTAATTCTTCCTCAGTATGCATGTCTGTATATGAATTTAAATGTGGATATGAATTGTGTGGGGGATAGGGTATTCTCAAGCGCCTGGGTGAGAATCAGAAAGGGCCCTTTGGCTCTAGGAACAGACAGCGGAAATGCTGACGCTCCCTGTCAGTGATACCCTTCCAGCAGGAGTCAGGAGGACACAAGGACCCAAGCATGCACTGCCCATTCCTGGCGCAGGCAATATCAACCGCCACCCCCCACCCACCCACACCACCCCTCCAAGTCCTACACCCTCCTAATGGACCACAGTTTATTTTTAAACACACTGTAACATTGCAGAGATGATGCCAAGGTTACCTTTAGGATAGGGAAAACATTACAATGGAGCACCTGTGTTTAGTGTATTGGTAAATTAAGTTCTGGAGGGAGTGAGAAAGGCAAATCCACCCACACAGAGGAATAGAGTATAGCAACTACGGTATAGCGACTTATAGTCTAGGAAAAACAAAACTGACAAAATATTTAGGAGAACAACAAAGTCAAGTATCCTTTATGATAAGAATGCTTCCATTGCCCTTACAGGCAGTCAACACAAAGGCGACTCTTTCGTTCGAAGACCCTATTTTGACGTCTTCCACTGACGCTCTTGTAGTTATTTGCTCTTTCTATCATGTCATCTCTTTAGTATTCGAGTGGATGTGTTAGCTAATCAAATATATAGGAGCAGGTCATTGGGATAATGTGCCAAGAGTAGTCTCTGAGGAGCAGATTACAAACATCGTTGGGCTTGTTTCCTTAATGCTTTCTCTGCATGTTTCTAACCTAATGCAACTCATCTGGACAACGTGAGTTGTCATCATAATTAGGCTATCTCTTGAATTTTGAATGATACGCACCCTGCTTGCAATGCTTTGAACATCTTGTTTTTTTTCTCATATCTTGAGGGCACACAGTACTTTACTTTTTAAAGTGCGTACTCCTCATCAGTCTATTGAATAGAGTTGCATGATGAGACCAAAGCAAAGGAAGGTTTGGGAATTTTCAAACAAGTAGCGCTATATTGTTTTCCTCTGTGATGTGAATTATAGAGATGCATTACATTACATTCGGAGCAACTGACACTCATCTCATAGGATTAACATCGACCTGTCACATTCCTGTACTCTGCTCTTTGAAATGCATTACACTGAATACTAGTGAACACAGATTCTACCACACATACATATACCAACACTGATTCAGCAGTACAGCTAGCAGTACAGGTGCAGTACAGTACAGGTGCGTTACGCTTTTTTGTCAGTACACAAGCTCCTTGGTAACCATAATGTTGCTAGCATGTCACGCTACTGTCATCTCTCTCTTACTGTACCGTGCAGTACAGCACATTAAGAATCATCTTCCAAATGGACTGAGTTTGTCAATCATCCTAGGTGCAAATGCAGCACAGTATTGGCACCATCAGCTCCCTCATCAACATCAACACAGATGGATTGTGACTTTAAACCTACTCTGCCAGTAAAACTATGTAATTTCCCCATACAAGTGATTTCTACAACACATCCCTGGACGTTAGAGCCTAATGTCACTGGGTTTAATTAGTACAATAAGCAATGAAAGATGATTAGGACTTATTTGACAGGGGTGGAGACCATGATCAGCTCTCCTGTACATGAAGCCTATGCTCTGTCTTGGAGGGAAAGTAAGAGATCCATTGAGGCTCAGTAATGGGACCACAGGAGTCTACAAAAAGCTTACTTTTTTTGTTCATCACACTTTAGAACAATGTCAACAAAGTCAGTGGCCACATTTTACAAAGTTTGAGAGAATATGTTTCCATGAAAATATGTATTGTTGTGTATTTAAGCTAAATAATTTAGGGAATATCAAGGAAGGCTTCAGTAGCCAGGGTGGTCAGCTCAGATGCCCACATGGTAAAGAGGTCCTGAGGATGGACCTTAGGAGGTTACAAATGGAACCAAAGAAATGATTCCATTTAGTACTTCAACATGCTAAAAACATTTTCATGTATTTTGCGAAGAAATGAGACTGCTGTGCAGAGCTTACCAGAAATGAGAGGGGTCCAGAGAGGCCAAAGGGCTGAGTAATCGGCCTAAAGTGTGGGATAACGACTTCCTGTTGAGACAAGGAAATGCATTTAGAGATGAGGAAACAAAGCTAAAAACATTTATTTTCTTGCCCACAAAAAATATGGTAAAATCATGAATCTCTCAACCCATCTCAGTCATCCCAGGGTTCCCCATCCTAATCTCTCAACCCATCGCAGTCACCCCAAGGTTCCCCATCCTAATTTAGCAGCAGTCCATTGGGATATTTGGCACAAGAGGGGAGACAGGGATGAGCAGGTGATACAGAAGATGAGGGCAGTACATGTGCCAATCCAGAGAGGTGCATAGTGAGGCTCTGGCTCTGTCCTGGAGGTGAAGGAGAGCAGAGGGGCCTGGCCTAAGGAGATGGGGTGGCCGATGGCGGCCCGGCAGCCTTGGCAGGTAATGTATTCCAAAACCAAATTACTGTAAGCTGATCCCATCTGGATAGTTTCTGAACGCAGCATTGCTTTGGTTACCGTGTGATACCATCACCATGAAGACAGCGAAAATCTGATTAACCTACTAGTACTGAAAACACTCAGTCAAAGACCAAAGAGCTTTTAACTTAAGACATGCTAATGCAATTCCGCTTCCTTGTTTTCTCAAAATGTAATAGAATCAAAGATGGAAACGGAAAAAATACACACACACACACACAGACACATACACACACACACACACACACACACACACACACACACACACACACACACACACACACACACACACACACACACACACACACACACACACACACACACACACACACACACACACACACACACACACTTACAGACACAAGCCAAATGCAACAGCACAGATATGCATTGAAAATGTTCTCCGTTTCAAGCCAGGAAAGGAGTCAAACAAATTGAAATCTAATTCATCACTGGGTGCCTGTTTCTCACAGAAATACATGACAATAACAATAATTTCCTTGTAAAAAAAATAACAGTTGAAGAAAGGAATAAGATGCTACAAATTGGAGTGTATTGGTGTAAATACAAAGGTGCTGATGGCAGGAACTTGGAGGAAAGTGAGTATGCCAACAGAACAAACCCCACACACTGCAAAACTGACAAGAGAAAGCAGCTAACTTGACTCTTAATGTAACAAACATATGCCAAAAATCACTTACATTTCCCTCCACAAAAATGACCAAGACCTGTCTATATCTTAATTATTGAGTGGTGTAATAATGTCCTTTTTCAAGTGAACTAACAGGAAAAAAGCCCAGGACAACATAGAACTGTCTGTCAACCCCCATGAAAAGAGAAATGGGCTAGATATCATTAACCCTCTCCAACTCACACTAAACATACACTAGAGAACATGACTGCCCCACAGACCGACAGAAACCAGGGCAATGGCCTTCCCCTGGGGGCAATCTATACGCACCCAGCCAGCCATTCCACTGCTTCCTCTCAGAGCTTGGTTAATGAAGAGGCAGACATATTCCATTATGGCCATCCAGTTACAAATCTCAACCAATACAACACCCTGCTCCACTGACAAATAATACACACACATTCACTTTCTCCTTCAGCACTTAGAACGCTCTGCCAAGTCCTCTGCCTTTTGCCCTGCTAGGAGCCACATACACACAGTAACATTATCTAGCTTACACCACCGCTACACTTTCAACATCATGCCTAGCACATGCTCACCTAAAAGACACAAAGGCTGATTTCATTTATTCACTGATTTCCATTTTATAATATTACACTTTATCCTGAGATTAGTTTAAAATGCAGTGTGGTATGTGGTATGCCTTTAAATTGATGAAAAAAAATAATTCTATGTATGTATGGCACACATTTAAACATATGTGATGAAGACACACAATTACTTCAATAATGACACAAAATGTTCACTGTTTTAGTTACTTCACCTGTGTTATCCAACCTTTCATAGAAATGATTAAACTATAATATGAGTAAACTTTCATATTGCTCACAAATTATAGTCAGATTTCACACACACACACACACACACACACACACACACACACACACACACACACACACACACACACACATTCATATATAAACATTAATATTACACAAAAAATCTCCAAATTAATATCACATCACATTTAGTTTAAGATGTTTTAAATATCTTTAAAATTCTCCAGTGGTTTTCAATATCAACAACTTAATAAAGTATTCTAAAATCTTTAGTAAGTAAAAAAGGCATAACGTTAAAAGGGTATTATATTGGAAATAGGCAGAAGGCTAAAAAAAACAAGGTTCAAGCAGCTTTAAATGTTGAGCTTTTTAGTATTTAAAAAAATGTATAGAAATTTTAAATATATCTTACACATTAAAATATGTTGACTCTAATATCTACAGAATCTGTAAATACAATAATTCACAACACCTGTGCAAAACAGTATACAGTATAATGCTACCAAAGGAGATCCAACCATTCACACTGATTTATTTGAGAAATTTAGTGGACAAAAAATTAATTTAATTGCATTGATTTTGACACATTGACAGAAACAATATCAATACTTGTTGTTCCATAATTAATAGCACGACTTCACTAATGTAAGTCTCACACTGCATTTCCCAGTTTTTAAATCTGGTCTCTGAAGCTACAACTAATTAACCCATGGTATGACTGTTAGTGCATTTCATATTATAGGACTTCTTTCTTATAGGTGTGATGTTTTTAAATTGAATGTCATATTGGTTGCGACCTGTCTCTGACCACAGACATCTCCCAGCACCTCTCTGTGTATTTATATGATAATATTTCATTTGTTTGTTTAAAAACAGAAATGTACAACATTTTGAATAATATTCATGCATATATTATAATTAATCTCTGTGAAAAATTGCTTTCACATTATGAGTAACACCTTCATAATATGTGTTTAGTTCGCAAAGGATTTGTGCTTGTAATCGGGTTTTACCGATCGCCAAGCACATCCATTGCAGTGCACACAATCATGCATTCATAAAAAAGCCTTTGTGCAGACTGGATTTAGTTTCAGTTCAATCTGGAGGAAGCTAGATCTGAGATGACAGAAAACTTTACAAGAGCAGTATTGTATTTGAATAAAATGGTTGTTGTTATTAGAAGTGTATTGATGCCTGTCAATCCTATTTCATGTTTCCAGTAAATGTGTTTTGCGCTACGATTTGTTTGCGTTGTGCCCCCTTAGTCCAAATGATTATCGGTGGGAATGGAAAGTTCTAATCCTACAGATACATATTTAATCATGAATCTTTGAGAAGGTATTTTAATAAATGTGTGTGAGTGGCACCAGTAAAAGCGAGACCATCAAGATGTACACAAGTGAGCCGGGTACTTCAGGTGTTATAAACCTGATAATGACAAAATACAAAGTAGATTACAGTTAGCCTGGTTAAGGAAGTAATGAGCTCAGCTCAGCCAAGCCTCCAAAGGTTAACATGAGAGCTCAGGCAGTCCTTTAAAAAACATCTCTTTTTTAGATGAAGCTATTCCTGTTTACTTTAGGGATTATTATTGATTACCTTGGACAACACGTGTGAGATATGCTCATCACAAAGCACTTTGAAAAGGAAAAAATTATTTAGCTTCAGCAGTCTCACATTATAATTTTTTCTTCAGTATTATCATCCAACGTGGGCACACATTTGACTGGTTTAAAATGTCTAATAATTCTGGAATATACTGGAGGTGTATGTTTTACACACATGGCATATCCGTGTGTTTAGCAGGCGGACAGACATTTGAAAATGACCACTGGTCAGGACTCACTTTTAGTGAATTACTTGAAATTAAAGCAAAATAACGCAAATTACTTCAAACTTTCTGTCCTGAAATAACAACTGAAAATAACACTACAACTGAACACACACACACATATCCTGCTGATAAATATAACTATGGATACAAATATAAATATGAATACAATGATGCTGTCAACTGAGCATACTCAATTCCCTGCCAGTGTACAACCACGATCTCACTGCCCCACACAGAACATCAGCCTCTCTTTCTCCTCACCCGGGATTGCCCCAAATCGGGCTCACTTTTGTGGATGGGACACTGTGTCCTGGACCAGGATGCTGCTCGGCCAGCTTGACAGGGTCACCACCCGGTTTCATTTATCCCACCAACACTGAGGCATGTAATTCATCCCTGTCAATCCCCATGAGATATACTTAATCTCATATGCTCTGATTTATTCTAGCTCTGTCAAATGGTGTGGAAAGGTGTGTACTGCTTCCCAAAGCAACAGCTTTTTCCTTATTTTCTTTTCCTGTTTGTCTTTGTCTCAGTCTGGCTCTCTTTAAAACACACAGACATACACTGGGGAGAGAGAGAGAGAGAGAGAGAGAGAGAGAGAGAGAGAGAAAGAAAGAAAGAAGGAAAGAGTATGAAAGATAGGGATGGCCACGTATGCGGAATATCAGTTTGAGTGGCTATGCATTTAATGCAAAATGTCAACACTGCCACAATTATGAACAACCTGCTCCAAAACTGAGCTGGTTTGTTAACTTGTCTCATGCAGCTTTCACCTGCCCTGTGAACAACAACTATGCAAAATCTGCTTTAATTTATCTACATGTTCACACCTCCAAAGACAAAGACTGATAGTTCCAGTAAGTTTGCGCGAAAGACTATCCGAGTATCACGACAAGAGTGAATTTAAAATTGGGGTAAGATGCAGAAAAAGTACCAGTCATCTACAACAAAGGCAGGAAAAAGTTTCTAGATGAAGCTGTCATTTCCTATGCATTCTTCAATCTCATACCTTCATGAAATACACACATCTGAAATAAAAACAAATAAGTATACACTTCAAAAGAAAGCCCAACGAAAGTGAGCATGTAGTGAGTATATGTATATATTTAAAACAATCTAAACAAAGCAAAAGAGCAGGACAATAAACAGGACAAGAAATACACCTACTGGTTATGATAGTTGAGAGGATCAGGGATGCAAAGTTCTGAAATGTCCATCAGTCCAGATTTAGCATTCCAGGAAATCAGGAAGAGGAAAGGCACTCAGACCTGCTTTCTCCCCCAAACACACGCGGAGCCCCTTCACTGGCTAATGCCAGGAAAACCAAACACCTCCAGCACGCTGCCACCCCCCTGATCTTCACAGGTATGTCAGACAATGTGTAGGAGTGCATGTGTCTGAGAGGGGTGTGAGCGTGTGCGTATCGGTGTGAGTGTGAGTGAGCCAACGTATGGTTCTGTGTGTCCGGTGCGTGTGTGAGAGAGAAAGGGAGAGAGAGAGAGAGAGAAAGAAGGGAGAAATACACAAGGAAAGTAATAAAAGGGAGTGCAAAAGATAGAGAGAAACAGAGAGAGACAGTGGAGACGGAGAGCACTGAGATGGAGTGACCATGAGAGAGCGAGAAAGAGAAATGACTCTCTCCATGGTAAGGATAGGGCTCTTTAAGACTGAAGGCTTTGATGAATATGGAACAGCTGCTGTTAGCTGGCTCTGGTGAGGGGGGGTGGGGTGGAGGGGTGGGACTTAAAGAGACAGAGAGGGCTGGCTCACTGGAGGGGGAGGGGTGAGAAGGAGGGGACTCAAGCGCTCTCTCTCTCAAACAGCCCACTACACAAATCCACGTGCACACACATTCCACATTAACAAACATAGACACAAAAAATGCCTCTCCTTAAAAACACACAGATTCTTGAAATAAAGGCTGTAAAGTCAGTTTACATTTTGCATAAGTTATTTCTAGCATAGCTTGGTTTTGTTGTGTTTGTTAAAGGAACTTTTAAGACATTTCTAGGAAACCAGGTTGTTAATGTTTATATATTTTATATTTATTTTAGAATTAGATCAGAGTCAGACAGGATTTATAAATATATTTTATTTATTTTATATTTACATAAAAATGTAAATATATTTAATATAAATTATGTTTTTTAACTCTACATAAATATAACATGGACCACTACAATCACAATCTGCCGTGAGTAACTCACAGTACAGTATTTATTTACACAAAAATAAACACATTTTCACATTTCACTTTCATTCCTTATAGGTATCAAATCTGATGTGAAGCATTTGTCATGCTGCACTTTCAAGGACCAGTGTACAACAACCAACATCACCGGAGATAAAAACAAAAGAGGACCCTCAAGTACCAAAGGCTCTCCCATACATCCAGGTATTCTCAGAGTGGTGCTCATGGTAACTACAGGGACATAAATGGCTTTCTGTTAGATCTCCCCACAAACTGAGACACCAATTGTGTTCGACCTATACAATATGGTAAAGTGCCCAGAATGGAGCTTTCATCACTGTTGGAGGAGACATAATTCAGGTTGCATGCTCATCATACCCTGGGAGTGTTGACAAAAAATAAATGAATTAGTTCATTAGTTCATTCTTCATTAGTTATCAGAGACCAATTTGACTAGCTACCCATGGCTTAAAGTCAGCCTATATCTCACTGTGTATTAATCACAGTAAGTAAGGGAAAAATGCAGAGTGCCTTTTTAAGTCAATGACACAAACACAGCCCTATTATGCCATATTCCATATAGTGAGCGTCTGTCCAAGGCTCAGGCACCGTAGTACCATCTTAAAATCTTGAGCATGACTTTTAACATGAGAAGACAGACATGAGAATAATAAGAGACGAATAAAGAACACATACATGTGATGAATTAGTGTGTTGCTTCAGTGTCACAGGTGGAATATGCTACAAGGGGCCGATGCTGTCTCATTCCAACAGGGCTGTACACCAGTCTTAAGATGATCCAACCCTTTTCTATTCCCCATCTCACGTTTCTATGATCAATACTGAAATGGCACAACATCCCTATCGATCGTGACAGTTCCACTGATGCACAGAAATAAGGCCTGCAACTTTCATTTTAAAAACACACAACCAAGCCATTTACTGTTGTGCACGTCAGTTGAATTACAAAGGACAGCTAGAGATCTGAAATCATATCAAATTGTAAAATCAATGATAAACCCTTTAATAATGATAATTATTAAAAAGTTGAACAAAATAATCCAATCAAAAATTCCAAACAAAAAATAAAGCCAGACAAAATCGATAAGAAAGACTCCAACTTAATTTTTCTAAACTATGTCTATCTTTTTGTATTAGACCGTTAATTACCATGAAATGCTGTATCCCCATATGTAAATGTGTTATTAGAAGATTCTACACTGTGTAGACCACTCAAATGTACGGTAATGCTTTGATCCTGTTTCCTTACTTACCGCATATTTATTTTTAAAGTGTACATTCATTTTCAAGGCAGCCATTGTTTAGCTGCATTAAATACTCACTCAGTACAATGTTGCTGTTTCAAGGTGTACCATTCCTTCAAAATCAAATGAAGAAGGCCTTGTGCTCCTGCTGTATGTACTGTAAGTGCATTCTATATATAAAATAATTTTACAGGTAGGCCATTCGAAGATGTAATGGGGGTCGTATTATATCCTACTCTGAACAGGGATGATGAATTCTATATGTATATATATATATTGTGTGTGTGTGTGTGTGTGTGTGTGTGTGTGTGTGTGTGTGTGTGTGTGAGTGTGAGTGTGAGTGTGTGTAGGCACAGGTAGTTGGCAGTATTGACAAACTATTCACCCTACCTGATCAATGCTGTTTGGCCCGTCTTCCATTAGGACTTCCCTAAGTCCCTGTCCTTTCATTAGATGGGAGAACCTTTAACCTTGTATAGCCTAACTTTGATTATAAGCGAACCAAGTGACACAATACACAATAGGCCGCCACAACAATTGAATAGTAATAACAATAATCATTCAGATGAATAATGCATTATATTAATTTACTTATTCATTATTGATTAACAATCACATCTCATTCAAATATATAGTCTGCAAATGAACATGATTTTAAAGGTCTGATTGCCCTGAACTAAAGGCCTCTAAGCCGATTGAATCAAGCACTCTCTTCCTTGCATTTTTTACCTCCAATAATTATGTCACTCGACTCGTATTTTACTATGAAAAAAAATCACTCCCAATTATATGAACTATAGTTCGCCTCACAAAGAGTCTAGCGTCTAGTTCTAGCGTCTAGGATCACTGATGAATTTGGCTGAAGGCGGCCACCGTCCTGACCGTTTGACCGAGACAAGCAGATGTCCTCTCCCCCACACGCCTGTCAGGTTTTGCTATGTTATGGTACTCCGGCTACGAGGCACTAGCAACATTTCTCAAGTTTATTTCTATTTCAGTTCCAATAATAAGTAGGCCGAGCTCTTTCAGAGATAGAAATGTCGGATCAGGTGAAACACACGACAAATTAAGCAGTCGATTTGATTATAAATTACTTTGTGAAAGCACTCGAAAGTACAAGCCTGATCAAGCTTTGTAAAATAACCTTGCGTTTACCATTTGCACTTTTAGTTTATTACAACCAACCTGAAACACCTCGGGAATGTTTAGGATTTTGTTGCGCTATAATTTACAGACCTGTTGTCAACTAGATTAGTCCACATAGGATTTACAAACTTTCGGAAAGCCTTATTAGCCTGCATCCAACACATCTGCCTGTGATTAAATGTAGCCAACTTAAAGAAGTGGCACTGAAAAAGAGAAACCTACTTTTTGTTAATTTATTCTGCACTGACTTGGGTACACTCTCCATTACAATGTCTACTACATCTGAGAATTGCAATTAATACGATTTCCAAATAGTCGAGGCAGAGAGGTGGGTGTACTGAGAAAAAAAAGATGTGGGAGATCTTTACCTTTTTACACACACAGCTCATAGCGGAATCCGCAGGTAGCCTACTGCTCAAAAGGGTGAAGTGTCTTTCGCCGCAAGTGCTGTTTGCCCCAATAGACACTGCAAGCAACCAGCTCCTCCTCTAGCCTTCGCCCTCTCTCTCACTAGATTCCTGAGACTACACCAAAAGGAGAATTGCAGTAGATAGGCTACGAAAGCATCTACTCTGAATCCTCACTACCCTTGAACATGTAACGTATAACAAGTAGCCTACGGGTTTGTTTAAGCGATAGGCACCACTCAACTTCCTTACGCCCCTTTCACACTCCATAATATGTTCCATTAACGGCAGCGTGTGGAGGTTAGTATCGTTTAAAATGTCTCCATGAGAACAACTGTGACAGGTGAGACACTGCAGAATTCCTGATACCCAGCATGATTCCGGAAAAAGGTCAGGTGGATTCCACGAGCAATGAATAAATTACAAAACAACACTTGTGTCGCGTCTGAGTCAAGGTGAGATCACGGCATCCCTATCACTGGAACTAGCCAACAATTAGAGTATGCAGACAAAAGTCATTTGTAGGAGTTTTACTTGTAAGAAAAAAATAGCGAAAATACTTTGCTTAAGAGTAGGCGTACATGAAAACACAGTTTTTGCATCAAAACATTTATCATGATGGCATTTAGGCCCATGCTAGAGTATTGTAGCCATTCGGCATTCTTAAAGGATGAATGGAGCGATTACTTTTACGACTGATGAAATATTTGTTAACCTAATTGCCTATTATTCTAGAAATTGAAAATAAGTTATTAAACTAATGTGCAATAGCTCTACGTGTATGACGTATTGATTCTTTCTACTGATACACATAATAACCTCTCCAGGAAATGGCATTCACAGTGTCCACGCTTTTATTCCAAGAGGTTCGCTAGAGGGAGCACTGCCTCAGAGGAACAACTGGAAATACTGTAAGTAGAAAGTGGGCATTCAGCTTGTTTAAATTACCCAGTTATTTGTAAATTATTATTATTATTATTATTATTATTATTAATGTTTTTGTAATAGTATTTGTAATATTAGAAAGGCATCAGAGTTGGTATAGTTCAGTTTTTTGCTGGTAAGTTATTTAAAAAAAGACTTCTGTTGACTTCCCAAATGCAAGCAGCATACTGTGGCCTGTTGAGCTGTGTGGTAAATAAGATCTATGTAATCATGGTTTTGTATAAAGCATAATATTGTCCATAAATTCTATGAGTTGTGGTTAACTCACAAAGTGGTGTGAAAACGGTTTAATTAGAGTCACTCTTTTGCATTTCTTAAATGTTCCTACATCCTCATAAAAATTTGAAAAGAAAATGAAACACAGCTCGTGTTTTGTGATATTTCTTTGTATTTTCAATGCTCTGGTCTTTTACTCACTCCACATCCTGTGCCTCCTGTTCTCACTGGTTCAGCTGTAGGATCAAACTTTGATGAAGATTCACTGGAGTTGAAAGGAAACCCATACACCACAATGTTTAGAACTGTCCCATTACCATAAAGCTAAATACAATTACAATAATCCTTTCACTTTCTGCATATTTAGCCGATGATATATTTTCTGCTTTTAAAAGAGAACTGGAAAAGGCCAAGAAGCAAATAACCCTTTCTGTGGCATTTAGTAAATCTAAGGCGCAGAGGAAGCTATGCAGGATAGGGGCACCATATAGATGTGTGAAAGTAAATACAGGGGCCGTATTCAATTCTTTTGCAGCAACTATGCTCTTAAGTAAGGTAATGTTGTTGCTCAAGTGTGCTCAAATTGCTTATATATTTAATCGTTACTTAGTGATGAATATTAATACTTTTGGGGCCACTGGATGGCTGGCAACTTGCATGCTCCCTACTGAACAGTATTTTAAATGATTGTTGCAGGGGATGCAGGGTAAATGCTGACTACATTATAAAAAAATGATCATTTAAATTAGGTGTCCAAGCAGAAAAGCTGCTTAATCCCTATTGTATTTGTTCTGATTTTTATTTTCATTTTTATTATTATTATTATTATTATTACAAGATATGACCAAAAAGTTAAGAGACTGTTCCTGTTACGAATGAATGGAGTGTAGTGCACATGCAGCAGGTGTGAGTAATAACGCTCTGTGTTCCATTGATCAACATCAGCACCTGTGTTACACAGGATTTTGTGACCACTGGTACGTGCCCATTTGTGATTTCACCATGGACCTGAAACTTGCAGACTCTGCAAATGGGCAATGAATACCATTGCAATGCTGCAGAAGCCGGGAGTTGTTTTTGTTGTTGTGGCATTTGCATTTCAAGAGGGGCAGAAGAGGCCAGGGTGACCCTCCACGAGCACAGCCCCTGAAAATGTCCAAATTGAACAAATTGTGCATCAGGATCATGCCTGTGGGGGGGGATAAGCGAATGCACGTTTTTGTTCAATTCACCCTTTTGCCACTTGGGGAGCGTCGCACATTTTGCTTGGACCCCGAGGATTGCCACTATATATATTTATAAATATATATTTGTTTTCTCTGAGTGTAAATACATTAGTTAGTAAAACTAATGTAAAGAAGTTAAACTATTTTGATTTTGTATGATCATGAATTTAGTCTCCACTTCCCTCTTATTCATAGGGCACCATTGTCCTAGCCTCATACAACTGGTTTCATACAGAAACTCTCTGGGGGATGAAATGCAGGATAAAGGCTGACACAATGTGATGAAAACAGTTCTTTGCATAAGAGCCAGAAAATAGTCTGCCAGCCTCTGACTGCACGATTAAATACGCTCACAAAACAAAACACAACAAACACAAGCCATATTACAGATCAGAGGCACCGAAAGCACCTTCATAAAAATGATTCCCCCACCCATTAACGGAGTGTCTTTTAGAATCAGTGGGTGTCGTGGCTCTTTTTGGCACCAAGAGATGGAAAATAGAAGTTTTTATCATTTGGGGAAATTGAAAGGGACTTAGCCTTAGCTGTCAATAAACAGTCATTCGATTTTTGGAGCTGATAGTGTTGACTGTTGATTGTCGGTCAGAGTAGGTGTAATTCAAATTCTGATTGGTAAAGGAGTTCCCAAGTGAGGACCCACTATTTACCTGATCCATTTGGACAAAAGTTAAGATATGAAAGAAGGGCTTAGACTAGTACATGCTGTATTAATCCCAGCTATCTGTGACATTATCTGTCTCTCATCCTGCATCATGCTGCAGATGTTATGTGCAATATTACATGGAGGAACTATGAAATGCAGTGTCTAGAAAACTATACAGATTCATTTCATAATTGACTCAAAGTGAGAACAGTTGTCACTCTTTACATCCTTGCATGTAGATATAACCCCTTTACAGTCTGACTTGTGCACATCTTGTGCCTAGGATTAACATAGACTCCACCATTGACACAGATTGGAACATGTATATGTATCATCTGTCAATTTGTGCTATTCCATTTGTAAGATTGACAGAAAACAGTACGTAGCCAATTACTATTACAGACTGTAGAAGAAGCCAAAATGAGATTAGATTAGATTAGATTCAAGTTTATTGTGCAGAGTACAGGTACAAAGGCAATAAAATGCAGTTCACATTTAACCAGAAGTGCAAAACCATAGTATTATATAGAGATACGTGCATGTGGAAGTAACTACTACAGCCTAAATGATGCTACACCTTTACAATATGTAGAATGATGGACAGCGGACAGTAACAATGTCTAATTATTATCCATGTGTAATATATTAAATATGTTATATACAGAGCAGAAGAGCTGAAGAAAAGGGAGTGGAAATGTACAGTATGAACAACATATGTACAGTTGGTTACATGTGCAGTAACATTATCTGAACAGTGCGGGTGGTTCAGTCAGTGCAAAATAGGAATAGTGCACAGTATTTAATAACTGCGATAGTGCAATATTGAGTGCAATGATGCTATTAGCGCTTTGGTGTGGAGTTCAGTAGTCACAGCCTCAGGGAAGAAGCTCTTCCTAAGCCTGCTGATGCTGGAGTCGGAGGCTCCTGTAACATCTCCCATCTGGATTGGAGGAGGGTAAAAAGTCCATAGGGTGAGATGCATTTTGCTCTGTCCAAGCACTGTTTGGGTACAATACACAAATTGGGAGCCTTCAGCTCTTATTAGAGCAACCTGTTATTTAGCTCTGACCATCCAGATTATCTCATTGTTTGCTTTTGTTTTGGGATTACCTCTTTTGAAACTCTATTTTGAAGAAATAGAAAATAAATTGAAGTATTTTCTGTTGGATTACAGCCTGGATGAGCCTTTACTTTGCCCTACTCTGGAGTTTTTTTTCTGAATTCAGCTGCCCTCTGAGTTCTGAACTGTAATCATCGCTCCGGTTGTGACTTCTGAGTCATTCAAATATTTCATTTGAATTTTCTGTCTCTGCTCCTGCTTTTGAGTCCAACACCTGCCAACTTCTGTGACATTACAAACTGGCCATCATAAACTCAGCAGAAAGTAAACCCAACGCGGAGACATTGACCTCGCATGATAAAACTCTAGCTCTAGCTACACTCAATGGGCCAAGCAATTCAACATCTGTTAACACAGTTTGAAACCCTTACTGCTTCGGTAAAGCGCGTGGCGGCGGCGGTTACAAACACCAATCTAGTCAGAATGGTGGTCCCTGGGACAAAACCAGTTTAAAACCCCTGCTATAGACCATGAGAGCGAGGTTTTTCTCACTGCTCTCTCTACCTCCCCATTGCTCTGTGGACTGGATGTCACGTGGCTAAAGCACCAATCCCGTGCAAAGTTGACAATAACATGATGAAACATTTTGGCAAAGTATCTAGAAAAATAGTCAACAATGATTACGTAATGTTGGTTGCTGTATTGAAATAGATCTGCTCCCACAGTGGGCCATGGTCTCGCTAGAAACTATGTAGGCAGCATTAGTTCCCATAAGTGTGTTCTCTCATGTGCAAATGTGTCACAGTTCTCTATCATTCTTCACTGAGGCCCAGCCATCACACTGACTGTTTAGCCCTCTCTCGATGGAGAACTTATCTGGCCATCCTTCCACACAATGCTTACTTAAGCCGAAGTAAGTAATGGGCCTCATTTATAAAACGTACTTACGCACAGATTTGATCTTAGAGTGTTTGTGCGATCAAATCCACGTCTAAGTACAGATTTATAAAAACCGTCTTAGACGTAGAAAAGGACGTATCTCTACGTCTGGTTCTAGTTCGCGTATGTACATTTCCTTGTGGCAATACTGGAGTACTGCAGGAATTCGGAATTCCGAGCGCCGACACGCAGTTTCATCATCATCATCGTCACCACTAAAGTCACCATTAGGGCTAATGGTAAAAGGCCAAATGAATGTTTCGCTCAATAAAATCAATTAAACAATTTGAATAATTCATACATGAATGAATGTCACGTATTCATTTTAATTCCACACGTGTAAAACATTTCGCTCAATTTATAGCCTATAAAAAGCCTGATATTGACTTAGTTTTCAGTAGGAGATATGGCTGCATTGGCGTTGTTGAGGATATTGCCAACCGCGCAATAAGGAGAGAAAGGGTTTTTCACACTCAGACAGCCTAGGAAGCCCACTTCAATACAGCACATGCCCGTGCGCGGTCTGTAGTGGAGCGCAGCATAGGCATGCTGAAGGGAAGGTGGCGATGTTTGGATGCATCGGGAGGGAGACTGCTATATGACCCCGAAAATGTTTGCCAGATCATCCTAGCCTGTTGTGTGCTACACAACATCTGTATAAGCCATGGCATAGAGCTAGGTGGGAAGCTGGAAGCTGGTGATGGCCGACGAGGCCCCGATGCTGTTGCAGCAGGTGCTGCTGCCGCAGATACGGCTTCTGGTGCTGCTCGTGCTGCAGGTGCGGCCGCTGGTGCTTCGGAGACATGTCTTCTACCATGCCGAATACTTTGCTTTTGCCATTACGCCACCAGACAGGCTTTCGAACAATGTTTTGGCCCGCATCTGCTCTTCCATCAGCAGAACGTCGATTTCAGCCTCACTATAATTCTTCTTTTTACATGTTTCTTTCTTGCTTGCCATTGTCACAGAGAGTTTGTGCATTGAAGATGCGCTCCGTTTGTGCATTGAGAATATGCTAATTAGATTAAGTAGGGGCGTTTTGAGGGCGGAGATGTGAGAACATTCAGCTGCGCACAATTCCACGATAATTTGTGATTTATAAACGCATGGCGTACACGTGTTTTTTTGGGCGTACGTTCGTTTTCTGTGAATAACACTAACGACTATTTCAGAAAACGTCTGAGATCAAATGTAGGATGGTTTCTACGCAACATTTTATAAATGAGGCCCATTGTGTGTTGTGTTTAGATGTCAACATAGAGGTTTATTCCTTCCTCCTGTAGTCCATCTACTGTGCTGTTTACTGGAGCTGTAGAAAGCTGTCTGATATTGCAATATTCTTGCTGGCCATGTGTGATATTGTGCACAAAAACCTCATCAGTCTCATGCTAAAACGTCTAGTGTTTTTGAGCCTAACAGAGGGAGCAATGGTTTGTCGTGTGTATCGATGTAGTTTTCTCTACAAGGAACTCTGCAAACATTTTCAGCATTCGGGTCATATAACACCAGCCCAGGTGGTGTTGTTAATTCCTTTTTAATTTAGTCAAAAGCTTCCTGCTGTTGGGACCCCCAAGCCCACATATTTGACTTCTTCAGCAGGTCTCTAAGTAGACAGGTTTTCCCAGCCAGATAAGGCAGAAATTTGCCCAGATGATTTATCATCTCCAGCAGTCCTCTCACTTCACTGACATTAATGGGTTCTCTCATGGCTTTAATGGCCTTCACTTTGTCGGCATCTGCCCTCACCCCTGATGCCTCAGTGACCTGCCCTAGTAACTTTATTTTGCTCTTGGAAAAAGGTTTTCTGGAGTCATGACGTTGTGCATAGCCTCTCACCATGCTGCTGTTGGGTGGAGTCATGACGTTGTGCATAGCCTCTCACCATGCTGCTGTTGGGTGGAGTCATGACGTTGTGCATAGCCTCTCACCATGCTGCTGTTGGGTGGAGTCATGACGTTGTGCATAGCCTCTCACCATGCTGCTGTTGGGTGGAGTCATGACGATGTGCATAGCCTCTCACCATGCTGCTGTTGGGTGGAGTCATGACGTTGTGCATAGCCTCTCACCATGCTGCTGTTGGGTGGAGTCATGACGATGTGCATAGCCTCTCACCATGCTGCTGTTGGGTGGCTCCCCAGATGAGCACATCATCCATCTGGCACAAAACACCCTCAAGACCCTTGAAGATGTGTCATGTGCTTCTAGAAGGGCTCTGGAGCAGAGGAAAGCACAAACTCTTTGGAGAATGCGATCTGCGAGAACCCTGAATTAGTGGCCAGCTTTGAAAACGCTCCCAGTGTCCCCGTGTGTGCTCTACTGAGGGAAGTGGATGCCTCTCCATCAAGACCGATTTATTCAGTTCCATGAGGTGTGTGCATTTTCTCCCCCTGCCTGTTCACTTCAGTGCCACCACCATAGACACACACCACTCAGTATGGCTGTTCCACTTTTAAATGACTCCCTGTTGCTCCATGAGATTTAGTTGTTCTTTTACCTTTGGAAGCAGGGGCGGTTTTGGGCACGAGCAAAAAAAAAATAATCATCTGGGCCGCAAAGCGGTTTTCTATTATCTATCATATCACTGTGTGGGGAATTGGCAAATTGGCGCCCCCTGCAGCTGCAGGCGCCCCTGCTCGCTAAGAAGGTGCCGTGTACAGATCCTGTGTGAGAAGGGGGAAGGGGAGGGGGAAGGGGGACAGTTCACCTCTGGGTCTCCCAAATGGAACTTGTTAGGTTGGAATTTTCCTCTGCTAAAGTAATCAACTAAGCCTACATGATCATAGGCACTCTCATTATTCACATTATTGTCATTGACAGTAACGGCTTACTTTCACCACTGATGTTATGCTAGGCTTAGGCAAGTTATCTCTGGTTAAAGCTGCGCTAGCTAGCTAGACAGTTATCGCAGCTGTGTTAATTATCGGACTGCGTGTGTTATCGGCAAACGTTCACGTTGTCATGTTAATCCATTATTAAACTGAGCATATCGATTGTTAATCCATTATTAAACTTAGCATTTTGATTGTTTAACAGAATGGCCGATGTTTGACACTGTCCGATAACTGACATAGCTACGCTAGGACACTGCCCTGTCAGGGACAGGGTAATGCTAGTTAATAAACTAATAAACGTAGGTCTACATCTCAGTAGAGATAATGGATATCAGCATAATGAAGTCCCTTTTGAAGGCTTCTAGACTAAATCAGGTCCTTCTGTCTCCAAAAGTTGCCTAGAGCCTAGAGAATAATTTTGACACTGATAGCTGCCATTGTGAACTCTAGTCAGCTCCTATAGTTTGTCCGAGTTAGCAACAGTAACTAAGGGGGGCGGGGCTTAGCGATAGGTCAATTGAAAAATTTAAGTTTGTCTTTATTGTTATTATATTGTTATAATTTAAAAAAAAATGAAATAAAAAAAAAATTAACAACAATTTAACAGCGCAACCTTGCTGCTGGACATGCATTCTGTTGAGCTGCATGTTAAATATATCTCCATTGAAATTTGTATTAGCATTTTCCATACCATCCAAACTTTTTCCGAGTTGGGTTTGTATAAGGAGCAGAACACTTGGCCCTTTATCCAAACTGAAATATCACTGATGAAATTGTGGAGTCACCTGGGAGGGGGGCAAGTACATCTGTATAAAGGCATTAGGAGAACCCTCAGGAGTGGTTGATCTCACATATTGGTACAAATAGAAAATAGGAGGGGATCAAGTAGGAATCCCTGAGGTACACCGGTGGAGAGTGGGTGAGATCCCTGCCAAGAGACACTGAATGAACGTCCACTGTGGTACAATTCAAATGCTTTACCTAAAAATGCAGAGATTGGACAGCATAGAGAGTAGGTTTTCATGGTTCACTGTAAAAGGGGCTGCTGACAAGTTTTGTAAAATCATAACTTATGGCGAAGCAAAGACTCTCAAGAATCCTTGATAAAATAGGGAGAGACCTATAATTCTTAAAAACAAAAAACATATTGGCAACTGCTTCCCCTCTGTTCTCCTACTCTGGGGGGGAGGGTGTTAGAAGTGCATCGTACCCAGACATGTACTGAATCTCCTTGACTGAGAAAAAATGGATGATTTTTTCTTTGCAAAGGAGCTTGTTAATATACATCCCTGTAAGCCCCCCCCCCCCCCCCCCCCCCGCCTTGCTTCCCGCTAATGTCTTAAAGTGATAAATACCAGGGGGCAAGAGGGCCATTTGACTGTTTTTTGCAGGCAGTCAATGATTCACTGGGGAAGGCAGGACTTTGGAGGTGGCAGAACCTGTCAGGTCTGGAAAGCATTAGTGTTTGGGAAATGTGTGTGGGTAATCACATCAACTACAGGCCATCATATCATAGATTTGAGTATTAGCTGTGCAGAATAGCCTCTCATCCAGACTAGTTGCCAGTACATCTGTGAGAAGCTATGATAGTTAATCGTGGGATAAAAAAATGGAGGGGGGCCTAGCTGCTCAAAAATAATGGCACAAAATGATAGCAGATGAATAGATAGCTGACAAAGATGTAAATCTTAACTAGAAGAGAAGACAATCATTTCAAACGAGTTCCTTTTAAGCAGGCACATTTCCGGTAAGCCCGGCAGGTTTTGAATACCTCAGAGTTTCTTAGCATCAATGTGTATTTCTAAATGACAGGAAAATGATTCCATGGATCTGGGAGCAGGGGCCAGGGGCCAGGGGGCCACATCCTGCTGGACATCTATTAGATTACAATTGCATTAGTTATTTGGATAAGCAAATGTAAGTGCAAGGACCAAACTCTATAGAATAATCAAGGTGTGTTTGTACATAGTCTGGATCTATCAGCGCCTAGATACCAAGCTCTAAACTTTTCCAATTTGTGCTCTGCTTTGTGTTACTCACATTACCATGTGAGTCACATATGTGTGGTCATTATAGACTATAAAAATGAGGGGAAAAAATGCTAATAAAATAAAAAGTAATTTTATGGGGACTTGACATGTGGTTGAAGAAGTGAACTTTATTAACCTATTGTAAATGTAGGTAATACAGTATACAAAAGAAGTGAGGACACCCCGTGAACATCACTTAAATGTCAAATTATTCAGTTGTATCACATTACAGTAATTACATAACCTCTAATGAACAGTAGGGTATTTGCCCTTATGTAAAAGGTAAAACTAACGGTTTAGATTTACTATGTTAACAAATCAGGTACCACAGTGGGAACTCAATACAACAAAAGTCAGTTTAAATCAGGTACCACAGGGGGAACTCAATACAACAAAAGTCAGTTCAAATCAGGTACCACAGGGGGAACTCAATACAACAAAAGTCAGTTCAAATCAGGTACCACAGGGGGAACTCAATTCACCTCATTCACCTTCATTACTCAGATGCAAATCTTTTTTTTTTTTTTTTCAATACTTCGAATGTCAACCTTTATTTTTGATGACGAACTCAATCCTCCTCAGCATGGAGGATGCCAGTGTTGCACACATATCTTGAGACAATTGTTTCAGATGCTCTCTGCTGGAGGGGCTGTGTTGCCCTACCTTTCTCTTTAAAATACCCCAAAGGTGCTCTATTGGATTCAACTCAGGTGGCATACTTGCAAGGTCATAGTTTTCACTATTTTCTTCTTTAGAAACTTTAGAAGCTTCTGGAGACTGGGAGTCATATTGACAGCCAGTATTTTGGTATATCCACAGGCATTCATGGTGCTATCTACAAATGTCATCTCCCCAACACCTTTTGTACTCATGCAGCCCCATATCATCACACTCCCACCTCTGTGCTTCACTGTCTCCAGGACTGTGCATTCACTGTGGCAGTCCTGGCCAGGTTGACTCCAAACATGCTGGGCCCCATCTGAGCCAAACAGCTCTTCGGCACACAACTGCAAGATTCAATTTAGCTAAAGAACGAGAAGAAGCCTGATGAATATTGGGAGCACATTCTTTAGCCATATGAGACCAAGATCAATGTGTTCGGCTCAGATGGGGCCATCATGTTTGGCATGAAGCTGGTGTTGGGGAGAGGTCATGTACAGATGATACCATGAATGCTTGCCATTCCACCAAAGATCACTGTTGTATGCTTCCCTATACAAATGTTGTAATCCTGCCAGGGAAATGAAAGAAACAGAGTGCCTTCCACAACAGACAGTGTGACACTGATCCAAAGGCATTAGCGAGGTCTCTACTAGAGCAGGACAATATATTGCATTTTATTATTGCTATGAAAACAACATAATCGAGATAAAACAATTATTTTCACGCATTATGTTTGGCAATGTTACTCTGATACAATGATAAATCCAGCACACTCCTTGTGCTCTGTTACAGCGGGGCACTCTCACCCCTGTCTAAAAGCCCTAAGCCTTTGAATTAGTAGTGCCACATTTCATATGGTTTATTGATGATTATACTGCTCAGAATGTAGTAAAAAATATCCTTTTAAATAATAATTAAATAATTGAGGGTCCAGTCTGCGTGCACAGCCACACTGCTGCTGAATGAAATCTTAGCGGAAACACTGACTGAGTAATCATGTGAAATAACCGTGATCTCGATATTGACCAAAATAATCATTTACACTTAATGTGGATGGTATTGAGAATCTTGATGATTGTTCCTACAGTGAAGTGTTTGCATGAAACCAACAATAGGACTCACCAGTGGTACTCTCCCCATTTTGTCTCTACAAGCTCCACCCCTCATCCCCTCTTTATCTCATCCTTCTCTGTAGTTTGCTAAGACCTCTGACTGAGACTTTTGAATGCTAGTTGTTCTACACTAGTCTATCTGTCTTTCCTGTCTGTCTGTCTCTTTCTATCTGTCTGTCTCTCTCTCTGTGTCTCTATTGCTCTCCTATTGTGTTGGTGTTGTGGCAAACTGAGGCTCTCGCCACAGCAGGAGCGCACCTAATTAATAGGCTTTTCACTGGAGTGTGCTTTGTCTGGCTCTCTCTGCGTCCTCTCATTTTATGGCTGTGAGGGAGGAACTCTGCCTGGGGATTTGGGAAGGGATAATTGCCTTTGCCGCAGGCAGCAGTAATCTGGTGGGCTAATACATTATTTTAATAAGTTAGCTTCTCCTCAGGGGAGAGCTGTGGTGCATCGTGCCTCAGAGCCTTGACAGTGGGGCCCTCGTTACACACTGAGATCACTTTACAGCGACACCCGTGCGGGGTTAATAACAGATATTAGCCTCACTTCTTTGCCTGTAATTTCTTCTTTAACATGAATCTTCCCTTCTCCAGCAACTCATCATGAAACTCCCCCTATACTGGGGCTGATTCCAGACTTAAAAACTGTAAATCCCGTGGATGTCCCTCAGTGCCTCCACCTCTAATCTGCCTACAGAACGTGGCCCCTCTTTTGTCTTATCTGGGGGGTTTTTGTTTTAGTTTTTTGGCTTGTTTTATTTCTCGAGTACATTCAAAAAGTCTTTTCATGCTGTGTGTGTGTGTCTAAAGCAGGAAGGAGGATAGATATGATTCATATAAACAGGCTGGATGATGGCTGGGTTTGCGTGACTAATGACTTCATCTGAGAGTCAATCTTCTCACTTGGTACTGATTGGCAGACATGTAGGCCGGTCTTATGACTCCATATAGTACTTCATTTAAAAGCATGCCATTTGATTTCTGAATACAGGCAAGAATTTCATACATAAAAGCATTGTATGAATCCAAAAGTGGTGACAATAGTCTTTGATAAAATTCTAAGTTTTAAATGGCAGTAAAAATTAGTCTTCAGAGTTGTTAGACGGATTTTAATGTGTCCTCATTATTTGTATTGTATAAGTTAATTTCATGAGTTTGTGACATACCCTCCAAAACTATTTAACAGTCCAAATTCAGTATCCAGTATAGAGAAGGTATAGATATGGAAATGTATACAGTTCTGTTGAAACACAAAGAACTCATGTCGCTGTCGCTGTGTAATCTATTTAGCCTGAGGTAAATATCCAGTCAGGTAAGGAAAATAGACATGGGATAATACAGTTAACAAAAGAGTTAGATAAACAATATAACAAAAAGAGACTGTTCCGTTTTGTCATGCTAAAACAGCATTGATTAATTGGTTCCAACCTTCAACAAAGCTTTGTGTTGTGTGTGTATGGTTGAGCCCCTGACCGCTAAGAAATGTCTGATGAAAGTGGTCCTTGTGTACACTATTTACCTTTGAACCAGGTTGGCAAGGGTCAGCCTGCAGTGGGTTGAAGAATCAAATTGTCATCAGAGTGATCTCTGCCAACTACTGTGTAACAAGGATGGAGCCTATGGATGTTGAAGTTAGCCTCCTCACCTTTCAGTTCATTCACTGTATTCAGAATGGGTCCGCTCACAATATGATGAAAGCAGCATCCTTTTTGCAGAATGTTAAGCTATAGTTGTATGAAATTAAAATGAACTTCACTGTAAGGCATACAGGTATGATAGTAGTTGAAGTGAAAAATATGGGCTAAAATTAATTATTAAAAAGTTCTTGTAAATCCGCCACATTTCCTTTACTTTCGCAATGTTTGTTTAAAGACTGTGAATACAAATTTAAATTACCAAGGACGTGACTCGCAGACAGCCGAAACCTTTGTGACTATGGATCTGGTCAATAAAATTTCCCACGTGATATAAATGACCTACTGCTCCATTAAATCTACTTAATGTCCAAGGTGAGCAGTCACATGTGGAGGAGAGGTTGACTTCTGAGAGAGCCTGGGGCATGTTATAGGCCATCGCTTTTCAAGCCCTCGCAAAGCCATCTGTTCTTTTCATGGACTGCTCAGAGAACTGGGATTGGTCAAGCAGTTGAGCTCAGATGTTTACACATACCCATACATATGCATAGGTGTGTACAGCACAGTGTTTGTGTGTGTGTGTGTGAGTGAGTGAGTGAGAGCGAGAGTGTGTGTGTGTGGGGGGGTGGGGGGGGGGGGGGGGGGGGGGTTATGTCTTAGACTGAATCCTTCACACACAGACACA
The DNA here is from genome assembly GCF_900700415.2 of Clupea harengus. NCBI lineage: Eukaryota > Metazoa > Chordata > Actinopteri > Clupeiformes > Clupeidae > Clupea > Clupea harengus. Next base: position 28,267,778 of record NC_045165.1, read on the forward strand.
ATTTCTTCTGCATGAGAAAACAGTAATGGTAATGTGTCACAGTATGTTCAAAGGCAAGTTAATCTATATAGTACAACTCATTCACATTGGCGAAGGTGCTGTACAAAAGGGCAGAAAAAAGAGCAAAATTTTTAAAACTAAATTAAAACTGTAGAGTGCATTAAATCAGTTAACAAAAAGTATCTGAGAACAATTGGATTTTGAGTCTGAAACTGGCTCTGGTCGTGTGACATTTGATGTCAGCAGGAAGTTGGTTCCAGAGTTGAGCATTTTCTCCATGTTTTCGTTCTGACAAGATAGAACCAACAGATTTCTCTCCAGTGATCGGAGAAGTCTAGGGAGTGTGTACTGCTGAAACATATCTGAGGTCTAGGGAGTGTGTACTGTGGAACATATCTGAGAAGTTTAGGGAGTGTGTACTGTGGAACATATCTGAGGGAGTGTGTACTGTGGAACATATCTGAGGGAGTGTGTACTGTGGAACATATCTGAGGGAGTGTGTACTGTGGAACATATCTGAGAAGTCTAGGGAGTGTGTACTGCTGAAACATATCTGAGGGAGTGTGTACTGCTGAAACATATCTGAGAAGTTTAGGGAGTGTGTACTGTGGAACATATCTGAGAAGTTTAGGGAGTGTGTACTGTGGAACATATCTGAGAAGTTTAGGGAGTGTGTACTGTGGAACATATCTGAGAAGTCTAGGGAGTGTGTACTGTGGAACATATCTGAGAAGTCTAGGGAGTGTGTACTGTGGAACATATCTGAGAAGTCTAGGGAGTGTGTACTGCTGAAACATATCTGAGGGAGCGTGTACTGCTGAAACATATCTGAGAAGTTTAGGGAGTGTGTACTGCTGAAACATATCTGAGAAGTTTAGGGAGTGTGTACTGTGGAACATATCTGAGAAGTCTAGGGAGTGTGTACTGTGGAACATATCTGAGGGAGTGTGTACTGCTGAAACATATCTGAGAAGTTTAGGGAGTGTGTACTTCTCTGAGCATGCAGCTTCTGTCTCAAGGTCTTGCCACTTTACAGTCTATAATATTCAGAAGATCAGAGTCTATCTTATACAGTATGCTACCCAACCCCTTGTGCAGAACCTAGTCATCTTTAGATAATTGCATTAAAACATTGCATTGCTATTCTGGTGGGCCAGCCTGCTTGTGTGGTAAGACTGTTACAGATGATCCAGAGTGCGGCAGCGGTGCCTCTGCTCTTTGATCAGCCAGAGAGGACACGTGTCACTCCGCCACTGATTGCCCTTCACTGGCTCCCTGTAGCTGCTCAAATTAAATGTCACTCTTTTATTCTTGCCTACTAGTAGCCATATATATATATATATGGCACCCTCCTACCTCTATCACTATGTCTCTTGACCACTATGTTCCACTGATGAGTGAAACTTGACTATATCTTTCTATCTATCTATATATAAATAACCTTGGGTTTCTAATTTATGTTGATGATTATTGCTTTCTACTGCTGGCACAAGCAGCAGCAGGTACAGCCTCAGCTAATGCCCTGTGTTGGCAAAGGAGAGTGTTCTTCTGGCTCAGTGGGACAAAGGTTACTAGCGACAGCATCTACGAAGTGCCATAGTCTTTAGGCACGGTATTTTTAGGTGCTTATATATAGCACGCTGTTTAATTCAGACAAAGGCAGCGAATTCCCTCCGATACAAAAATAGCTTGTAGTGCATCACTGTCATGGAAGGCAAAGCGATCAATATCTTCATTCCGTCTAGGCTTGACAACCCCCCACGCCATAATAGTACAGCTTGCAAAACAGACAGGCAATGTCAGCTAATCACTACCAAACTGCTTTCGGAGAGGTCTGCAGACATCTGACATCTGCTGCTTAAGTTACCACTGCTCAGCTCAGAGGTCACTGAGACCACCCTACTGTATCCCTCCGGCTTGCATCTGCTGGAACTCTATGGGAAGATTGGGTCTATGAGGAGGCAAATGGATTGTGGTGTTCAGTCCTGACTCCTCTTATTGGCCATCGTACAGTAGCCTGATCTAACCAGACCCAAATTCACTTCATCAATAGGGTCTGGCCCCGCTCCATTGGGGATGGTTTCCAGTCATTGCATCCTAATGGGTGTAGAGTTTTGGTACATTTTTAAACCACTGGACCAGTCTTTAACCAATCAGCATGGATCGCTATGGGATAGCTACACTTCCTACTTCACACTAACAGTGCAAGTTAATATATTAGCCTTTTCCCAAATCTCGTTGGCAGTAAGGAAACAATGCCCTTGCCGTTGATGAATACATTAACAAATGTTTCTAGCTCGAGCTTCCATTCTTCGAAGTTTCCTAGCATTGCTACTACTGTTTGTATGACTTCATCTAGCTCTCGCACTGCTGCCATTGTTGTAACTACATTTTAATTTCTGAATCATATCCTTTACATAGTCTATTTAAAATATCAGCTGCTAAACAGAAGCAGTTCATGGCACTAGAATACTCTCAATGTGAAACATTAAAGACTTCTGTTACATCTATGTAACATCTATAGGAATGTTAAGGGTTGGTAAAAACGAATTTAGAAGTATGAATGAAAAAAGAAAAGAAAAAAAGTGGCAAATGGGTGGTCCGTTTGTCTGTAACCCACCAGCAGACCGCCCAAAAATCGACCACACTGGCCTTGTGCTATCTGGTAGGCAGGCAGAGCCAGGCTCATTTTATGGTGTCATGATTCAAAACTAAATCATACTGGGGGTAATTCACCAGCTAGAAACAGATGATTTCAACTGTCCACATAAAGAGATCAATTTCAACTCCCTAGAGACCATGCTTAAGTCTGACACTTTGACTCTGACACTATTCAGTAGGAATGTCTTAACCTCCAGTGATAAATTAATAATTCCGCCGAGGCGTTCTCTGGCAGGGAACATTTTTCATGCGCCAATCACATACCACCACTGCCTAATTTGAATTTATCTATGGCAAAAAATATCATGTACCCTTGATTTCTGTACTAACAAAGAAGCAGGAGCAAACCTGTGTTATGGGAATCTGCAATGAATCTATATGGGATATCCTCGAAGCTGCCAGTCCACTGCTAGCTACCGATAGTTTAAATCAGGCTACTTACAAGGACAAAAAGACCACCTACATTACCTGTCCTTGCTACCTGTATATTTCTATTCACTTTCACTGTTGCTGACGATGCTCCACTTTAAGCCCACTGCCTCTCTTTCTCCCAGTACCCTCTTTGCCTGTCTTCATGACATCAGCTTTTGCATGACTAACAACTATCTAAATCTTTCTAACTGTAAAACTGAGCTTCTTCTTGTTGGCTCTAAACTCTTACTAAGATGAACACCTTCACGAAGGTTAAGAGCTTTGGTGTTATTTTGGACCATACTCTCTCCTTCACTGCACACATAAACATTTCTCACAGCACCTTTTTTATCTATGGAACCTCTAGACTATCCCCTTCCCTCACTCAGCACAGCTAATTTCATAGGGCAATGAGCACTGCAAACAGGCTTCACGCATCAGCAGCCGTGCAGTGACAATAGGTGGGGATAGCTGCATTTGCTCATTTTGTTGACACAAAGCAGGGCGCAATCAAGCATAGATGGGTTGAGTAATTAGGGGATGTGAAAATGAAGACATTCTTCATCAACCAATCACAATGATTTGACCATACCTTATTAACGTTCACACAGAGCTTAATAATTGTGCTACAGCACAGCACACAACACATTTCCAGTCGTGAACAGAGCCCTTTACACCAGAGGAAACTAAAGTTCTTGTGTGGGAGGTCTTCCTAACATTAAATAATTTAGAAGTTTCACAGGAAAAGGTGTTGCTTTGAAGGAAGCCATTTCTACATGGAACTCCCCCGTCTGTGCGTGGACACACCCCAGCATTGCGCTGACACACACATATTTGCACTTAGAATCTTGCTCATGTTATGGAATTAGCTTAATGATTTTGCCAAGTTTTAAAATTAGATTTAGGTCATGTGCAGCAGACTTTCTGTATTACCAACCACGCTGTCCATCAATGAAACTAGGGTCCGAAGTCAATGCTTTTCTGACATCGCACATTGATCATTACGATTCATTGCATACTCCACATCAACCAGCCACTCAACTCTCCTGCTAATCCAACTCCACTGGCCTGCTCTGTCCTACCAAATCAACTCTCCTTCTAATCCCTCTCCACTGGCCTGCTCTGTCCTACCAAATTGAATTTGCAGGACTACAGTCTTAGCACTATGTGTAGAAAAGCCTTTTCCCACAATGCACCAAGGCTCTGGAACTGACTTCCCTACCATATCCAGCACTGTGAATCTGACACTGAAATGTAAAACTGCTCTTGGCATATTCACTATGACATGAAATTAAAAACAAGGTACCGTTGGATTCTTTGGGTCAAGCCAAGTTCAATGCCATATCACCATATCGTGTAAATGTATGGATGTGTACATATGTGTAAGTAAATAAAATCCTCATTATTATCATTATCATTGTTATTATTATTGCATGCAATTCAACACGCAGTTTTTATTTTCTAAACATTGGTCCGTCTGCCTTTTCTGTTCTCAAGTTCTGTTTTAGGTTCTTTTCATTTCAGAAAGAAATATCCCAGCGGAGCTTGTATTTATCAAGCTCAAACTTGGCATGTATCTGGCTTCCCACCACCCACTGATCACATCCAGACACCTCGTCAGGACTGTAGCTTTTATCCTGTCCATAGATTGTTCCTTGTTTAATTTCACTCCCCTTCCCAAACACCTCCCATCGGGATTTTAATCCCATATAAATTCAATTGAATGTTTTTTTTGTTCAATGTTTAACTTAAATTGGACCTCTCATAAATATTCCAAATCACTCACTTGGTGTTTGATGAGGAAATGAGAGTCCGACCCCTGCAATTCCCCAGCTTATCCAGGCAAAAAGGGTAGGCTTTGATGGGACTAGATCTGAACTTGGTGGTAGGCCTTCAAGGCAAATGCCCCACAAACATTTCACACAGGCACACTTAGGGTGGGGATGACTGCACTCATAAAACATGCTTACACACAGTGAGCATACTAAGGAGCGACGCAAACTTTCATCTACACATTTTGATAGTTGTTGTTTGTTCCAGAGTATCTGGAGGAGATAGCAGACAGATAGGGCAATGATTCTACACCACTCAAACATGTTTCAATAGTGTAGCAGGCATCTACAGGTGGGGAAGTGAAAATGTGATGGCAAGACATAAAAAGGCAAACAAAGGAAAAGGGTGTTTTTTAACATGGTACAAAGTAGCAAAACTGAAATTACGCCTAAAACGGTCAAGTGTGTCTGGCCCAGAGCCTAAAATACTATGAAGCTATTCTCCCATTTGGGCTTAAAGATGCAGTCCACGTTTCAGTTTTGGTTTCGTGAAAGGTTGTTGATATTTGAGCTCAACAGCCAATCAAATTATACACCTCCCTTCTGTGCTTCTGATTGGCTGGGATTGTTTATGGCCCAAGACAATGTGCTTGTTTGTTGAGTGCAAACACTGCACAGCACAGTCACATTCCTTACAAATTTGGAGGCACTGTAAATTGCAGTGGGAGTTCAGGTTAACGACTATTCACAGGAATTTGTAGGGACCACAGACAACTGCCATCTGTATACGACTGCGCTTTCGTTGTGTTAGCGCCAAGCACAACTACACAAATTACATAAATTGTCTCTGAAAGTGTTGCTCCTGGTTTTGTAAACTTTTGGTCAGCAAGCATGGCTACTAATTTATCACATCAATGTTACAAAAGGTTGAACGTACCATTACTGTTACAAACGTAACATTGATAGAAATAAGAAATGAGAAATAAGTAGCTATGCTGCTAGCAAGCTCTTTTTTATTCTTCTTTGAATTAGGAAGACATTCTGTGGCTCTAGACTAGTGTTTGTGCCACTCTTTAACCAGTTATCCTGGCCAAGAGCCAGTTGTTTGGTGTCAAGACGCAAAGAACTGGTTCAAGAACTGCCCTGGTGGAAAATCTGTTTGCCGCGGATATGAATCAGCAACACCAAATTGCTTTCCATGGAGGAGAGGATGCTGCTTTGTAGGTCAAAGGAAACTGCTTTTGCCGCATCTGCTTGATGACATTGGAAGCCCCCCACACACACCCGGGCCAGAGACAAAAAGCTCTGTGCTAGATGTTGAGCTCCCAGGTCAAACTAGAGTGTACATTGATGGCTCCCATTTTTGGGCCAATGAAAACTATTATATTGGATGTGCTGTGTGGGCCTCACAGCCTTCTAATGTAGATACGTGTCAACAATTACTGTTCAAATTGCTCAGGAGGCAGAACAGATAACCCTGCTGGAAGCCATCAAAGCACACCCAGAACTGCTATGCGTATACACAGACATCAAATATGTGTGGGGTGTGGTATATGATATTATGGTGCAGTGGCAGCTACGCAAGTTCCTCACCACAGCAGGAACACTGTTCAAATATTGTGAATACTGTCACATCGATTTGGCAAGAGATCAAAACCGATCAAAACAAAAATCTGAACATGGACAAACAAAACAACATTGTTGATCAGTGAGCAAAGCTAGCAGCAGTGGTTGTGAATGCAAAATGTTAAACATCAAGCAGAAATGTCACATTCCTTACAGACCACAGACCTGCTGAATGGTTGAACCTGTGAACCGCACAATCAAAGAGCTCCTTGCCAAACAAGTCGCACAGCATAAAAGTCAGTGGACTGATGCTTTACCCACAGTCTTGACAGTGTTGTGGGCAACCCCTTCCAAAGTAACCGGCATCAGCCCGTATGAACTCATCACTGGACGAGTTATGAAGCTCCCCATTGATCCAGAAATCTCCCCAGCAGATCTGGGACCGCTCACTGTCGCTAAACAACAGACTGTGCTGCTGACTCAGATGCTGGACACATAGCCTGACAGTGCTATTTGCACAGGGCACCACTAAAGCAACATTAATCTGACCTAACCAATGATGCTCAATTCAATCCGGCTGATGAAACCAAATTAGCTGAGGGTGACATGGTGATGACTTGAGTCTTTGTGAAACACAGTACAGTAGGCCCCAGTGGCATCGGCCATATGAAGTCAAAGCTGTCTGCAACAGCTCTGTGGCCATAACCAGAAGAGGGAGATTGAGATGGTATCACATGTCCCAATGCAAAGTGTTCAAATTGTTGTGACTTCTTGACAAAATAACTTTGTCTCTTTGTTGTTTTTCTGTGTACCCAGGTCCGCCAGCGCCGTCCCATGGACGCCAGGAACATGTCTTTGCCATGCTGCCTCCGCCTGGGTCAACGAGTCTCACTCACCCATAACTTTAGGGTATGGAAGTATTCTAAGGGGCAATCCACACCTCACATCCCAATTCCTCTCAAGCAGTTAGTTCTAGGCCTCTCGAATTAGCACTGGAACCAAACTGTGACACCAAAATGTGCTGGAGAGAGGGACCCATCCATCTTTTCACTCAAAACATACGAGTTAGGCATCAGATTTTCATAATACCACAGCCTGGTACCAAAGACACACCACACTCCAACACTGGCATCACGAATCTCATACACAAACTATGGGCTAGATTACAACACCAAGGATCTAGAACCACCCACAGATGCACACATTCAGCTCCACATAATCTCACACACATACGTAGTGTACACAGATCTTCTATTCAACCGCACTTCTCCGACAGGAGATCAGTCTAAGTCAAAGTAATTTGTGTGGATAACCCGGAAGGAGGGAACATACTGTGTTGGGCTATGTCAACCAAATCCAACTGCATACACCAGTGTGAAGAACTGCACCACACAATGTCCCAAAGTTTATCCCGCCCCTCCAGGCAGTCTCATTATGGGGGATGTGAGTAAGACTCTGCTACACAATGTCAATCTGGTCGTGACATGTTAGCTATAACATTACATATGTCTTGACTAGTGCTGTCAAACGATTAAAATATTTAATCGCGATTAATCGCATTTATGTCATAGTTAACTCAAGATTAATCGCGATTAATCGCAAATTTGTATCTATTCTAAATGTCCTTTCCTTTATTTATTTTTTCCATCATTTTATTTTTATTTTAATGCCCTTATCAACATGGAAAAGTGGATTGGCTTGCTTTATGCAAATGTTTTATTTTATTGAAAACCAACATTGCCAAACAGGGCAGTACAAAATAAAATTATAAAGTGCACATTTCAGGTAAACAAGGACTACCTATAGTGCAGTTAAACCATGGCTTAATATTTTCTTTTTTTCAAGTTTGCTGGGAACATAGCAGTCAGGCCTCTTATTTCAGAAACAATGAACCGTAACAGTTAGGTTACCAATAAAAGGTAAGCCTACTACTTCTTTGCTTTCAGCCAGCTGCCTGTTGACATTTTTAGACAACAGTGAAGCTCGCTTCTTTTGCACAACACAACTTTTAAAAGTAAACTTTCCATTCAGAAGCTTTTTATCATCCATTTCGCCGTATCGCGCTCACCATTCACTCAACCCATAACGTTAGCCTACTACACAGTTTGGGAGGCCAAAAAGAACGTTAATCTAAAATAAATAAAATAAATAAATAAATTATATTAAAAAAAAAATTTGCGTTAATCTCGCGATAAAAAAATTAACGGCGTTAAAATGGGTTTGCGTTAATGCCGTTAATAACGCGTTAAACTGACAGCACTAGTCTTGACTACATATGTGACACTCTGCAGTGAGAAAGATGAGAATCGATGATTTAGTGTCTGATTAAGGCAGACTTCCACTCGCAATAATTGAATGTACAGCTTGCATTGGTTTCTTTGCCACTTATCCATCCAGGACAGGTTTTCCATTGGTGCTGTGGTGAAGAATAAGGTGTCAAAATGGAACCACTGGGTATATGACCTTAAAAAACACAGAGACCTTGTTTACTTCTTGTACATGTTGTCAAGACACCTCCAGTTATATCCTATGTACTTGTAGCACCTTAAAACATTTTTCACAGAATGGCTCCAAGTTCATTAGTGTTCAGTCACTGCATGGGGATTCGGACGCCATCCAGGTATCACACAAACAGTGGTGCATTCAGTGAACTCCTTCACCTAAGGGGGTCTGACCTGTCCCACAAACCACAGCTTTTGCTTGGAGGTAACCAAGGATTTCTCCATGAACAGCATCCTGACAAGAGTTTCACTGGACCTGGTCGTCGCTCGCTGGTGTGAGGACACCTTCTACGAAGAGGGCACCTGGGCCCTGACGGTCACGATGGACTTGGTACAACAAATCATCCTAAAGACGGACTACCACTTAACCCAAGCACAGGTACAGGCAAATCTAGCCAGAATAACAGGTGAAATCCTGTGCAGCTCCTCCACCCTCTCAGCTCAGTATGCTTACACTTGGTGGGACTGGGTGTTTAGCAGATATTAGCATGATATTCATATTCACTGCCACACTAATCCAGTGCTGCTTTTCACAATGCATCATCTGTTCACTCCACAGAGCTACCCACACTGCCCTGACACTCAGCCCTCTGCAGTGGCCGGCGCTCCAACATTGGGAACATGGACTGTGAGCCTGACAGTGACCCCTATGGAACACTCTCATGACCTGTCAAAGTTCTGCTTTGGTAGCACTTGGAGACTGATATCATGGCTGGATGTACTATTTCACCATTGGGCCTTCACCATGGCAATGCAGGTAATTATAGCCATATCTAAATATTAAATATTAAATATACCATATCTAAATGGGTTGTTGGTGGTGAAAGGCTGCAGGATGGAACATGGTTAACTCTCATCCGAGCTTATATGGATGAGATGACGACGTCTCTATGTACCCGTCGGCTGTGAGCCAAGTTGAATGACAGTCTAAAATGGGCATGGATTAAAGTGAAACCTAGCAAGCCAGTAGAAGTGTTTCTATCAGTAAGGGAAACACTGGTAGATATCATCTATATTGTTGGTGAGATGATTCCTGCTATTGTAGAAAAAATGGACACACATCAGTCTGTGCCAGATTGTCAACTGTAATATTCATACAATAACATCTCTGAACTATTTAGCAGGGAGTGTGTGTAGTAGAAACTTAAGCAGAGCTACCCTATCATGGTTTGATTCTGCCAGAGAAGGCTAACAGCTGCACTACTGCTCTCTCTCTCTCCCTCATTAAAAGGGCTATATGCAGTTACGTCTGCTTGGGCTGGGCAGTATGAAATCATTTAGCTAGCTGAGAGCTAGCCAGTCTTACATATACTACCCTAAGTATATCACATGTCTGAGTCATTAAATGTCACAAAATCAAGAAATAATATATAAACTACTATTCAAAAGTTTTGAATCACTGAGAAATTGAATTGGCTTTTTATATTAAATATAGCCTAATACGTATCAGAAATATAGTGTAGACATTGTCAATTGTATCAAATTTGTTTGATTTGAGTGGAATATCTACATAGGCGTAAGTCAAATTTTTGCCACCATCACTCCTGTTTTTCAATGGCACATTATGTCAACTAATAATCTTAAAAAGGAAAACATGTTTCATCAGCCATCCCTTTTGCACTTACGTTTGTGTGGCTGAAGGCTGTTGAGCTGTTAGAGGAAGCAATATAACCGGCCTTCTTTGGGCTACTTCAGTATCTGGAGCGTCAGCACAATTGATTATGGTCTAAAAATGGTCAGAAAGAAAGAGCTTTCTTCAGAAATGCATCAGTCTGTTATTGTTGTAAAAGTTTGTGTGTGTTTGTGTGTGTGTGTGTGTGTGTGTGTGTGTGTGTGTGTGTGTGTGTGTGTGTGTGGGTGTGTGTGTGTGTGTGTATAAAGGGAGCAAGATATCTGATATGCTTCTAAGACCAGGTGAAGGTCTGGGACAGCTGGCTTTTCTCTCTCTCCCTCTGTTACTATGCTGAGGTCATCCTTGTTGGTATCGCACACACAGCAGTCACATTGTGCCCCCATGCAGACAGATTGCTTATAATAACCATTAGGGACCTTTTCACTTTTCATTGTCAGCAGTTCATGAGATAATTTTGTCACCATTCAAGAATATAATTCCCCTAACAGGAGGATAAAAATAAATCGGATGGTTGTGAAGGCACTATATTGGGGTGGTCTAATCCCATTTACAAGTCTGAATACACCCATCATAATGATATTAAACCACTGCAAGGCAGTTGGATTTGACAATTTCTGCTATTTTTAAAAGTGAGGAATGCTTGACTTAAAAGCTTTTGAGTGATTGCAAAAGGGATAAAAAGAAAGAGTGGCTGAAATGTCCACTACCTGTTTGGCATCTTCCCCGTTGACGTGAGTGCTGTGTAATAAGGAAATCATTTTGAAATGGAAAGTTCAACTGATAAACGTGGCTAGGCTTAGTCTGAGTCCTGAGTCAAATCTGATGACACAGAGAAAAAATTCATGGGAGTAGTTCAAAAATAGATTTTGATAAAACTCAAAATGGCATACTTCAGTAAGGTGGACATGTTGACATCCAGAACTCTCAAGGAATCAGCAGATGATCGAATCTTTATTCTACCAAATGCCAAAGAATACCAAAGACATCCAAAATCATAATCAGACGCTCAATTGCTTATTGTTATGCCCCACAGTCAAACGTAGCAAATGTTTTTAACATAATTTGACAAATCCCTAGACTACATTTGGTGACAGTACACCTTCTACGTCATAAGGGGAGGGAGCAAAATAGTCCTCAATTTCAGGAATGTCAAGTTTAATGTCAGGGGATTTGCCTCCATGTATCCAGTTATCATTGCCTCCAAATTTCTTAATACAATGTTTATATTTCTTCAAAACTCTTTCGCACATTAGCTCATTCAAAATCCAGTGTGTCCACAAAGTGCTGCATTCATATTTCCAGGATATTTGTTGACACCTGCTGGAAGAACCATCAAATTTCCATTATTTCTATTCCATTATCAGAACATAGAGCCCCTGTGTTAATTGTGTTGAATACATTACATCGGAATGAACAATGGTGTTAAAGAAATGACTGGTAGTTTAGGTTAATTGTGAAAGGAATTAGTGAATTTCAAAAGATGTAGTTACTAAATGCATTTTGTATTAAACTAAGGAAAAAGATCCACAGTTTAGTGGATCTGCAATTATAGTAACTGTTGAAAAGTGCAATTTTAATAAATCTGAGAAACCCATTGTGTGAAATTGCAATAAGATTAATGATGGGGACCTTCAAAGAGAACTACTCTAATTCTTACTCTCGATTCTCTCCCAGTGTGTAAAAGCACACATATGCCTCTTCCTCTTCCTCTTCCGCACACATATGCCTCTTTCTCTTCTGTCGTCATTCTATGACTCTAGCTGTATCCATTATTTAATCCCAAACATGATCCCTTTTGTATAGATGGCAATAAGACTGAAAAAAAAAACATTCATAACAGTTCATTTAAGCTATACAAGTTAGTATTTCGGCACAATGTCTGCAGATGTCTACACATGTGTCACACATACTGTTCTAAATATGCAATGTTTTGGACCAAACTGTGAAGTGAGGATGTGTGTTTCCTGTATGGAAACATTGACCCATGTCTGCACGTCACTTAAAGGTCCAAACCAGAGAGAAACAGAGACTACTGATGGTGGAGAGACAAAGTGATGTGAAATGATTTGCATCAATACTTATTTCATTTCTGTGTAAGTTGAAGTGAATATGTTTTACAAATATGAAGGTATGCTGTTATATGTGCTTTGGCACTGTTACAGGACCGTGCAAATGGGAGCATAGAGGGAGAATGGGTTTTCAGGGATCATTTCAGTGCTCTGGCTTATGATGACAACATGAGCTGATTCTGATCTTTATGAGCTAGGAGCTAACTGCAGTGCCTTTACAAGTGCTCCCCTCAAAGGGGATTTGCAGACATTCTGGGATATTTCAACAATCCTTTGGTGAATGATTAGTAAGACCCAACAGTATCTATCGTTTCACTCATTGATGGGGGAGAGCTCCAATGTCCCCTTGCCCCATGTTAAGCATTAACACGTTAGAGGGCCCTCACCCCTCTAGTTTGCCATTTTACAGTTTTAAAAACACATATTTCTCAGCTGGAATCTGCATAAAATATTCATATTCATTACTATGTTTAGGTAATTTGTGGTGTTAACTGCTAATGAAAAAAAGTTTGTGTACATATGTGCTTGTAATTTATAAAAGCACAGTTATGTAGGTAAGTATGTACACTCTTCTTTTGTCTACACACATTTTCTGTTTATTGTGCAATACCCAGTTTCTAACACTGAATCTACAGACTGCTGTATAAATTAGGCCCCTGGTATGGTTTTTATATAAATGGGGAATGAAGATATCAGAAATGTAAGTAAGTATTTCAGTAATGTCACTGAAAAAAGCCATACCATAATAAAATGCAAACAAGGAAAGTGCACAGATTTCCTCTCTGTGATACCAACATAAAAAAACATACATTCATTCCCAGTGTTTTACTGACTGGCTTTCCAGCAGTCATGCTGTGTGTGTAATATTTCTAATTTGCCACGAAGCAGCAAAACTGACACAAGAAGCCATAAATTCCCTTCTAATTCTAAATAATTCCGATTACATGGACGAGTAGTTTTCAATCAGAAAGATAATCTTGGTGATATATGGTGGGATAATTGGCTGTCTCCACGACGTAAATATTGTGTCGTTCTATTAATCTTGCTGAATGAGGTGTCAAACTGTCACTCATTCATCAAACTGAATTAGAAATTGTAACGAAAATTTGCATGCAATTCAGTCCAGGGAAGAGGCTGTTTATATATATATCTCTCTCTCTCTGTGTGTGTGTGTGTGTGTGTGTGTGTGTGTGTGTGTATGTATGTGTGTGTGTGTGTGTGTGTGTGTGTGTGTGTGTGTTTATGGGACACTTTGCTGATGGAAAGGTTATTAGAGATCATATACAGCCCATGTAATGGTAGTCTTTTCTAAAGAAGGAAAGAAAAACAGAAAGGAAGAAAGAACAGATGTTAAGGGCAATTCATTTCTTTGTAAGAAAAATATGTACAAAATATTCATAAGCATCAAAGAAGGCTAATTAACAGATATTGGTCAAAACTCTGAGTGCTTTCTTTCATTTGTCTTATACAAAGATTCAGTAATTCTGATTAGAAACTTGCTCAATTTCTCCAGTCCTGCCACATTGGGTCACTTGAATCCTCTGCTTATGAAATGGTTCCACCACTAGGTTATCCAGTCACTGCAGTGTGGCTCAGCATACCTAACATGCAAAAAAAAGAAGAGGGCGGAATCAAACCTCAACGTCTTCTTAATTGAATTAATAAAGACCATAATTAATGACCTACAGGCTCAGGGACACCTTATTTGAGAGTGTAGACTTTAAAAATAAAAAAATAAATTAAATAAAAAAGGTTATGCCATAGAAATCAAAATGATATTGTTTCTCAATTAAATCTCAAACATCAGTGATTTAAGTCCCCTCCCTGCCATTAATTGTCTCATAATTTTCATGCACCTGACAGGGACAGGGCTGCCACTAATTACTACCTATTGACTAATAATACACATTAGGTCTTAGGAGGGCAAACAGATGTACTGATGCAAGAGATGCTCTGACATATTGGTCCCCATGACATCATCGCTGGTTGCCATTCATGTGTCATAGCCTGTGAAGCAGGCTGCTTGCATTTAGCCTCTTCCCACAACATGTTCCTCTCATGAAGTAAGAGCATTCTCTGACCTCTGAAGCAGTCCTCAGATTCAGATGGATTTGAACCCTCTTATTGTCCTTGGGTCATAGTGACCAGAAGCTATTTTCAAACATTGCAAAATGAAAGAGATTGATGATGAAACTCCATGGCTGTCCATGGCCTAAAAAGCAGGATTTTTTTTAACCACTTTCAGTGTACATGCCTATTGTCTTTGGGTCAATATGACCCGAAATAACTTTTGATATAGAACAAGCTATATGAGTCACTCAGTGTGCTTCAAACGAGTCAGCCCGTACCTCATTCTCACAATTACCTGCTAAAATGACCATATCAGGAAAGCTAATTTAGCATGGAAGTTTAATAGCGATGCATTGCATCCATGTCTTCAAAACCACTGATTCTCCCCTCCACACAGGGATGTACCCGTTTAAAAGTTTCCACCGTTTCAGCCATTCTTAGGTCTTCTGGAAGAGTATTCTAAAGGCTGGGAGCATAGAAACTAAAAGCTGCCTCTCCATGTTTCTTTGTCCTGGCCTTTGGAACTGTTAAGAGTTCAGTGCCAGAAGACCTCAGGGATCTACTGGGTGTGTACCTTGAGAGCATGTCTGACATATATTCAGGTGCATGACTATGGAGTGATTTATAGACTAGTCAAATCATTTTGAAATCTATTCTGAAACTAACAGGTAACCAGTGCAGTGATTTTAAGACTGGTGTGATGTGCGCCCTCCATCTTGTTTTGGTGAGGACTCAAGCTGCTGCATTCTGTATTGTTTCTAATTGACTAATGGCTTTTTTTGGTAGACCAGACAAGAACGAGTAACAGTAGTCTAGCCTGCTCGTGATAAAAGCGTGCGTCAGTTTTTCAATGTCAGCCTGAGAGAGAAACGGTTGCACCTTAGTAATGTTTCTTAAGTGATAAAAAGATATTTTAATTATATTTTTGATATGGGTTTCAAAATTCAGATCTGTGTCAAATATGACACCTAGGTTTCTCGCCTGGTGCTTGTTGTTAAGTACAAGTGTTTACAAGTGTGCAGATAGTTTCTCTCTTTCTGCTTTTTCACCAATGACTAATACCTATCAGCCCCTGTCACCATTGTGCTTGCTCTAAAGGGGGTCCAGGCACTGGGCTCTGTAAAGCACCAAAAAAATTATTTTACAATTAGTCTGTCGTAAAACGCTACTTTGCCTGGACTATTAAACATGTGATTGAATGAATCATTCATGCAACGTACTTATTGCTTCATAGGTGAGGTCATGATTGGTGAGGCCTCGCATGATGCAATGCTCCAATTTATCTTTGAAATAATTGTTAATATGAAGTAGTTACAATATGCTTGTTGCCTTCTCCTACACAGAAGCAATGGCTGGCTCTAATTGTCAGATTGAAGAAGACCTTCACCACATCTGATTCTTTACTGGATCACTTGATCGTTGTTTTGTTATTGCATAATAATCCTTTCACACTCTCTGTTTTCTTTTTAGGATGAGTTTGCCTAGAGGGGAAAAAAATTCATTCACAATAAAAGTTCTAACAGAGTAGCTTTTGTTAGTACTCATGCCACGTGTTGCCCCATGCTTACCAGGTGTTTTGGCCTGGGACACCCAGCCCCTGGGTTTGGGGGCAAGGAGGCTGATGAAAGGCTCCAGGCAGGGCCATGAAAGGGCCCATTCACTAGGGGCCATGTGGAACACAGTTGTGTACACATAGGCCTCCAGGCCTGCTGACAGCCCACAAGAAATCAGAGAGAAGGGAACAGAAAAGAGAGTAGAAGAGTGCAATATGGAGGTTCAGCCTAAATCATTTGGGTGCCAGATCTTAGGGAGAAAACGGGGACAAAGAGAGAGTGAGAGTCCGGAAGTGAGTTGAAAACATCCAGGCAGGCTCAGTTGCACACTGGAGCAGGTGTAGAGGGTGATGGGTGAGGATGCTGAGGATAAAGTGATCGCTAGTCAGCAACTCAACAGATTTCCTCCTGTCCCTTGTGAAACCCAATAGCACTCTGGTCTTGATAAGTTATTCTCGGATGTACAGTATACATTACAGATTGAATAAATGGGGAATAACTTTACACGGGAATAACATTATTGAAATCATACATTGATGACAAGCATGGAATGACTTGTAAAATAAATACAGAGATGGTAGAGCTGTCATTCATCCCTTTAATAGTCTCTATAAACAATAACTGGCCCTCCCACTGGATCTTATTTCAGTAAGAGATCCATGTCCTGTCCATGGCCCACTCCTCAAATCACTCTGTATCCAGTCGCATCTATCCTTTTCCCCTCTACCCTCTCCGCAGACACTGGCACATCCCGGGATCATTCTCTGATTTCTTTATCTGCAGTTCAAAGCATGATGACTAATTTATCTGTGCGTAGGACAGGGAGAGGAAGCGACTGTCAGTGGCCTCTCAGCATGCTGGGTATACTGTGCTCTCCCCTGACAACTGGCAGCACACACACATTCTATCCCTGCACCAGTGTGGGAAATAGACACTGACACGGCGGGTGATGTGCTGTATGGGGGGCATGTCAGATCACTAGTGAAGGCAGCACACTGATTATTTTCAGCTCTGTCTGATGAAAACAGTACATTTACCATAAACCAACAAATGTTTGAATGTAAATACATGAGGGAAAAGTGCATGTTAAGAAAAAGTATTATGAAACAAAAAAGATGTATAGAAAAAGGAACATATGCTTGGCATTAACAAGTGCAGGCAAATCTGCTAGTAATGCAAAGAACAGACTCAGAGCCCTATTTTGATGGTGAAAATAGCTGGTGAAAATGGCAGTGCATGTACTATAATACTATAGTATAATACATGTACTAGATTGAGCTTTGCACGAGTGAAGTATGATTGGGTCCTTGTATGTTGAAAGGTTTGCGGAACTTGGACCAGATTTTGAGTGTTTGTAATACCAACAGGATTGTTGATTCCCACCAGCTCTATGGGTTGGAATGGTGAAGCGGCTAAGGAATGAACTGGGATGGTTCCATCCTCACCCAGACCAGTGCCCCATCCTCACCCAGACCAGTGCCCCATCCTCACCCAGACCAGTGCCCCATCCTCACCCAGACCAGTGCCCCATCCACGGAGCCCTAAACAGTGCACTCTGTACAGTAGGGTCAGACCCTTTCCTGTATCTGGAAACACTCTGTGTGAATATGTTCTCCCTATGTGTATGTATATGTGATTTATCTATGTATGTCGGTGAGGTGTATAAGTGTATTTGTGTATGTGTATAAGCTACTGGATGACCTAAATTTCCCTCGGGATTAATAAAGTATCCATCTATCTATCTATCTAAACTATCCATTCAAAAATATTCTGTATATTGCATGCCCTGACCTTTTTGGTTTCTGCAGGTAAGACTCACGGATCCTTGACTGTTTTCCAGCTCAAGTCTTGATATGGGTTTTATCAAGCTCCTTCAATCTGATTTTAGGAATAAAAATGGGGATATTTAAAAAAAAAAAAAAGGTAAAGAAATCGAGGAATAATATTCATTTTTAATTGATTCATTACTTGACTAGTGAAGGGAATAAATTTGGCATCCAGCAAAAAATAATCAATTCAGGATTATATTTGGTGTACTGGTGAAAGCGTTTTCCCTTTTGGGTTTGCTAACCTCCAGGGGTCAAACAGACTATATTCTTCCTTGAAGTTTTTAATAGCTGCAGCAGTTTGAGATGGGTGGATTTCCCTTGGTGAAGACCAGTCTAGGCCAGGGTCCAAGGCACAATTGAAATCTCCTCATATTGGTGGTTGTGAACATTGAGGAGCTTGGTGAAAAAGCTATTTATAAAGCCACTATTTGGTGTATATTAGGGATGGGGGGGGGGGGGGGGGGGGGGGAATCGATTCAGTTACAAATCACAACTCTTGTGTGTGACGATTTTTATATCGCCACGCTGCCTCCCAAATCGATATTTTGTCTGTAGCCTACTTTTAATTATTTTATTCAAGGCGGAAAAAAACGTTGCCGCTTATAATCCTACAGATTTTCCTGCAGCATTCTATTTGTTCATGAGTTCCTTCCGGCTAGAAGCGCAGCTTCACACATAGTAGCTAGGTAGGAATACAAAGGCTAACATTTTGGACGGCAAACATGTCAGACGTTAGTCCCGAAATTCATGCTGCACCTCAACAGTTTAAATCGCACGTCTGGAAGAACTTTGGTTTACATAATTTACTAGGAAAAATGTGTTAGACATGCGCAATGCTGTCTGCAAACTATGCCACGGAAAGATAAAGTATTGTGGTAATACGACCAACATACATGCCCATATCACTCGACACCATCCTGAGTTATCAGACAAAACAGCGGAGGAAGCCAAACCTGCTAGCAGCAAACAACAAACGCTGGATACATGTTTCAGTAAGCTCCCCAGCAGTTCAGAAAAGGCTAATCGCATCACAGAATCAATCTCTCATTTTATATGCAAAGACCTTCGTCCATATAGTGTGGTAGAAAATACAGGTTTTCATAACATGATTTACACTTTAGAGCCGAGGTACACAATACCATCAAGACGTTTCTTTTCTGACACAGCCCTGCCCGAGATCTACAACAATACCCAAGCACTAGCTTCGCATAGCCTACATGCAAACAACAGTCAAGCATAGCCTACTTTTTGTTTATTTCAAAGTGTATATTTTAAGTAGGGCTGTCAAAGTTAACGGGTTAATCTATGAGATTATTGTGGCCTAGATTAATGCGATAAAATATTGTAACGCAGTTAACGCAACTTTGTTTACTTCCGGTGTGCATTGACCCCTGACACGAAACCGTCGCATGTCTGCAGTAAGTTAGATAGGAGAGACCGAGACGGTAGTTGAAGATGGAGAGAGCTGAGGGATTGTTGGGCGGAAAGTTTCTGTTTAAGAGGCAAAATGACGGAACAATCTACAAAACTAAAATTGTATGTAGCATTTGTCAAGCTGAATTTAGCTATCACAGAAGCAGCTCGTCTTTAAGTTATCACCTTAATGCAAAGCACCCGACAGAAAGCAGTCCCAGGTTAGATAGTCGCCAACCCACACTCCACGACTTCTCTAGGAAAATAACTAGACCAGTCCGTGAAAAGGTGACCAACGCTGTAGCAGTTTGGGTTGCAGGTGACTGTCGGACCATCAACATAGCTGAAGACGGTGGGCTGACTGAGGTGATTCGAATTGCTTCAGGGGACAATTCTTACGATTTAATAATTCAGGTTTTTAATGGCACACACGACACACTGCAACACACACGTGCATATATATGGAGGCGACACAGGACACACACATACACGCACACGCAGGCCTGAGGTCGCGGTGAATTTATTCTCTGCCTTTTTCCTATCCTGGACCGTCCTTCCTCCTGGACCTCCCAGGAGCAGTGGGCAGCTTGTAAGCGCCCGGGGACCAAGTGAACCGTCCGCCTTGGTCAGGGACGGACAGGAGTGTTCTGTACATAGACAGGATGAGTTGGAGGCACGGAATTACATAACCGTTGTAGATCCAGCTATGTTGTGAACGTCAATCCGGTAATTTCACCTCGTCAATCCATCACATACCTGACACCAAACGAGCGGGACATTAAAGTAACACTTTGCAACAATTTGACACTTTTTGAGGTATGGTTTTATAGGCAACTAGTTTTGGTACCATCCTCAAATTCATTTTTATAGCATATGGTCATGTGAAGGATAGATAAACACCTGTGTCTTTCCCACTATCCATCCAGAATATGCCCTATGTGTCTGTGTACCAGGCTGGAATACCCTGCAAAAATGGAAGAAAAGCTTTCACAGCATGACATTGCCAGCTATACTGCCAAAAGACACCAGTTAGTGTGTTGGCAAGCTTCTATCAGTGTCAACTGGGCTGTTGGTGGTGTTTGCAAGGTTCTTGCATGCCTTTTAGGTAGTTAGCGTGCTCATTTTGGAACATAACTCCTTATTGCTGCAGAAGAAGCAGAAATAAGTTGCTATTTAACATCAAGACTTTTTTCTGCAATTTTATGATACATTTATGTGGTAAACAAGAAAATATCCAGCGTCTCCAAAAATGCGGTAAATTACTGATTTTGGTCTAAATTCGCAAATTGCAGAATCACCCAAAAATTAAGGAACTGTCTGATTTAATCTGAAAGCTGACAAGCAGAGTGTGCTACCACAAAGAGACTTTAACACATCGGTTGCATTCTATCAACTGACTGATACAAGACAACTGAAAGCAAACATAATTGAGAGGTTGACAAAAAGCAGGTGGCCTGCAGAAGGGTTGCACTGGATTGAGGTGCTAAGTCATAAATGAGAGGGGGCCCTTGAGAAAATGTCAGGCTGTGGGCTGATTAACAGTTACCTGATTGCATTAGCATTTTGATCCTTCAGACACAGGCACACGATGGCTTTTTTATCTATCTATCTGTCCGTCCGTCCGTCCATCCATTAAATATTAGTGATGGTGATTGAGACCTCTGATTGAGAGAAGTGTTTATTGGACCTTTGTCTCTTCGGTTAAACCTATCTCTACGGTAGGATGCTGCTGCAGTCTTCCCACCTGATCCTATTGCAGAAACCCTCTGCTGACAGCTGCCCATTCCCACCCAACTGTTAAGCACAATTTCTACTTTGTGATACATCTTGTACACATATTGTGTGCCAGCCTAATGACCCGCAATATAAAAGGCCATCAATGACATCGTTTTCGGCTTCATAGCTCTGCTTATCCTTATAATGAAAACCTTATGAGCACACTGTATACCCACTAAGATGTTCTGCAAACCTATACCTTGAATGCTGGCTCTCTCTATTTCCACCCACTATCAATTTTGTATTTATCATCCAGTACCAGTCAAAGGTTTGGACATACCTTGTGGTTTTTCTTTATTTTTATTTTCTACATCAAAACTATGAAAGAACGCACTGAAATTACGTAAGTAAACAAAAGGTGTTAAACAAACCAGAATATGTTTTATATTTTAGATTCTTTAAAGTAGCCACCTTTTGCTATGATAACAGCTTAGCACACTCTTGCCATTCTCTCAATCAGCTTCATGAGGTAGTTTGAGAACACATGTAACTCCTGTGCTGGTTTTTGTTTTTATTTTGATCTGTTTTCTAATGTCTTTTTAAATGTTTTGTTAGTCACTTGGACAAAAACGTCTGCTAAATACTATATCCATAACCATAGATCGAGCATATTACATATTCAAGTCTTGCAAGTCTTGTGATATATCAGGCAGTAAGTGAACAATCTGCTCTTATAGGGCCTCATTTACTAACATTGCGACCGCAGCTTAATCTGCGCCTTTGCCAAACCGCAAATAACGCACGGTATTTTGCATCCTATTTATCAAACAAGAACCCTCGTCGCGTCATCTGCGCCTAACACCGCCCATTAGTGTTATTTAGCGCTCCGCGAAAATAGGGAAGAAAGAGCCTGTGTGTTCCACCGTGGATGATGAGCTAAAATTAGAATTAGAGCTTTTGGTACACGAGGTTACAGCAAACTAACCCAGGTAAATATAGAAACTCATAAATATTTTTCCGTTTAGCCCTTCCGTCCACATTAAAAGTTGTGATCACTTTGAATTCAAGACTGTCTTTTATTGGTAAGCTGATTTGGGGAAATTAAACTTTTCAGCGAACATTGAGTGTATGGGTTGCTATGGTTACCCCTCAGGGTGCCTGTGCAGCTTCATATTAACGAGTTTATGTTCACAAGAAAGTTCATATTCACACATATTAACATGAGTTAATCACACACAGGCAACTGCAAACTGTTAAGATGGGTCTCTAGCTAGAGATAGCTAGGATAGTTAATATCCAGGTTAACTGCTCCATAGCATCCCATTAAATAGTCTGGTAGGAATACACGACACCCCTTACTTTAAAACGGCGTATTCCAACACTGAAAACCATGCTTTTCAAAAACGCTGCCCTAGGCAGATACATTTGAAAACTGTAGTTGTAGGTTGCCATGGCACTGGGGGTAGCTTGCACTTGAGAGGCTATAACAGGGGTCGGCAAGTAACTTGGGCGGCGGGCCAGTTTTTTTCCTCGCCACTAGGTGGCGGGCCAAAGTCTGGGTTACTGCATATTAAGACGCTGCAATAGGTGCACTCGCAACAACTAGGCCTACATGGAGAATGGATAGGTCTACTACAAATAACTAATGATAATAAACCATGTGAATGAGCCCATTGGTTGTCTGTTTGAATAATTTAATTATTTTGACGAACTCTGTCTTATCCCCCTGTCAATATAGCCTTGCCTATTGTGAATAATAGCAATGACGAAGTTTTTTCAACATTGAGCCTCCTAATTAGACCTAGGCTACTACTTAGAGTCCATCTTAGACTACTTTTATTTCGAAATAGTTGGTTGACGCACCTCCTTACAATGTTTATTGTTTGGGAAAATAGCGTGCAGAGAGAAATTAGCATACAATGTCTTTGTCAAAAAGTCGGAAGAGGAAAGTTGACAACGACAACAGAGCCTATTAAACTTTGCCTTTATCTTACCCGGCTTCACTAATGGAAAGCCCATGTGTCTCGTCTGCAACAAAGTTGTTGTGGTTTGCAAAGGGTACAATGTCAATGATCTAGCTATGTCTTCAATTTAAGGAGTGATGAGGCTGGTGCACTCAATAGCTCGCTATCGACTAACATTACCTCAGACAAGGTAGCTAGCTAGCAGGTTAGCTGGCAAAATAGTCTTACAAAACGAGATGACGATACAAATTTTAAAAGACGTTTTTTCTGACTTCCACAAACAGAAAACACAGCCGATTACCCACGTTGTCATTATTGGTGCACAAAAACAGCTCTCACTGACTGACACTGGTGCTTGCTTAGAAGTAACAAAGTGACTTGTCATTTCTATGAGTGAGGTAACGTTAAAATTAGCTTTATTGAACGTCCTATAAAAGTCCCCCAATAAAGGTGTCATGGGTTTACGATCCATTTAAATTTCATTGATCTAGCGATGTCAATTCAGAGATGCTAGTTATAAACCAACCGACACTTCTCTGTGACAGCCATACGAAGACGTTACGAGAGGGTTGCCTTGCCAGAACAAACAGGAGGATGCTAGATAATATTACTATTTCTAATACGTTTTTGAAATTTGACATCAACATGGTCTGTCATCCAAACGTGGTGGCTCGTCATCGTTGGTGCACATAAATACTGTCTCATCCAGTGAGAATAGACGCGGGCGTTTAGGATTACTAGCCATAACTGTAAAACACACTGTTTCTCCTCAGGCGATCTGTCAGTAGTGAGATGTAGCGATAAAAAACTTCAGAAAAGTCAATGACAGGAAACCCAGTTTCCGGTTTCAAAATAAAAGTAAAATGTTAATCTAACCATTAGCGGGGTATTATTTCATGAATTAATGTTGTAGTATAAAAACTGTCTCTTTAAAAAAAAAACTGCTACGATCGGAATAATTTGACGGGCTCAAAAAATGTACTGGCGGGCCACAATTTGCCCGCGGGCCGCCTGTTGCCGACCCATGGGCTATAACATCAAAATAAACATGGAAGGTGAAATGAATATGCTGCTCTGTCTCTACAATTTACTTACCGGTAGTTTAGTTAGTGTACTTCGAGTACAAGTACTTTTCCTGAATAGATACGCGTTACTCCTACGCAGAAGGTGTGCACTGTACTCGGTGTGCTTGAACTATGAAATACCGTTTAAACCATACAATGAACGGCGATTCTGGGTAAGACTTGGCCAAACTTTTCCCGAACAGCTAGCTGGTGGGACAGTTTGTATTTGTTTGTATGCCTATATTAAATGATATATCAAATATAAACATTTTTCTAATTTCTCGCAGGCACATAGTTTTAATTTAGCAGCTGATATGTCATGCTAAAACACTTCTTGTTTCGTTACTAATACATAATTAGGCGCACTTTACGCATCTCCTCCCATCTCTTTGCGACGAACACCCACTTTCCCACACCCACTTCCTAGCAGCGGTAATCTGCGCTTTTACTCAGGTGCGCCTCTTTTGGAAATAGGGTTTTATGTCTTTACCCGCTATTTTACGCCTGAAATGGGCGCAATCCTGTTAGTAAATGAGGCTCATAGTCTGCATGCTGAATCCGTGAGAAATGGGCAGGTATAAATGTCTGAGTGACTTTGATAAGAGCCGAACCATTATGGCCAGACTGGGTCTTGTCAAACTGGCAAGTCTCGTGAGGAGCTCCTATTCAGCAGTAGTAAGTACCTATCGAAAGTGGTCTAAGGAGGAACAAACCATGATCCAAGAACAGGGTTCTGGGTACCCATGATTTATCAATGCACATGTCTGGTCCCAACTGACAGAAGGGTTACTGGGGCACAATTTACAAAAAATCTTAATGCATATTGCATTAAGGGCTGCATAGATGCAAAGCGTTCAGCAGGGATGGGTAAAAACAGCGTTCAGCAGGGATGGGTAAAAACAGCGTTCAGCAGGGATGGGTAAAAACAGTGTTCAGCAGGGATGGGTAAAAACAGATCCAAATCTATTTGCTTTTCACTGCTTAACAGTGCTGTTGAGAAGCGCTGTCATCATGATGTGGAGTATTCAAGGCAGCTAGAGAACCGTAGACATGTCAAGAAGGCAAAAAACATACTTCACATTTTTTCTCATCCAATCATAGAGAGTGACAAAGACTTTCAACACCTGGCACCCTTTCAAAATGTCACAAGCAGGTGACATGGTCTGCACCCCCTAGCAGATATCTAGGTTTTGTTACGCAGCCTAGACTATGATTTGGTCTTTTCACTGAATCAGAGAAGACAAATGAGACATCAGTCTTTCACTTACCATGTTTCTTAAACAAACCTGGACCAAGCGCTCAGCACACTGTGGTATCTCCCAAACATGCATGCAGATACATACATATGAGATTATCATGTATCCAGTTTCAAGATAGACCAGTACATTTTATTCACAAATCCATTACGAGTGTTAGTGTTAGTCTCCTCAGAAGAAAACTAAAGACGCATTTTATATTAATACAATTTTGTCATGAAGACAGAAGTCATTGAAGTCAATTTTGTCATAAAGAGAAGGTGTGGCTACAATCGTTGAGAGGTCTGCTGTGTTCGGCATACACCGGACCACAAAGGCCACAAAAAATGTTTTAAAAAAGGCTGCGCTACACCTCAATCAGAGAAACTGTAGGTGGCAGCAGCGATGCCCCAGTGCTAGGGCTATCCAACACCTGTATCATGGACATAATAGGGAAGGTCCACTATGAGGCTAAGACACAACTTGCAGGTAGCTACTTTACTGTTTGTTAACTTATATACTTTGTATTTAGGCTGTATTGGTTACCACTGACCAACATTAGACACAGGTGTTTCTGGTGGTTGTGAGGTGAAGAGGTGGGCTGAGACACCACAATTAAAATGTCAGATTTGGAGGAGACAGAAATTTGATTTACCCCCTTGTAAGAACTCTACAAAGCCACTCAAATGAATTATAAGCTTGTAAATTCCCTCAATTTGCACTTGCACGTACCTGGGTGTGTGCATCATAAAGTGCTACAGTGCCAGGTTAGCTCGCCCAGGGTCACCCTAAAGATAGGACGGTATTTGGGATATTTTGGGAAGTTAGGGTTGTAATACCATTTCTTTATCTAGATTTAAGATAGGATTTTGAATTCAGGATCTGACCTTCTGCTATAGCTATTGTCTTAAATTAGAGTCATAATCTCCATGGTTACTAGACAGATGAAGTAGGATTTTAGAGTCAGGATGTTTCTGTAAGGACCCCCTGGTCTCCAAATTCCTCAGACTTCAATCTGATCAAGGATCTGTGGGATGCGGTGGGACAATGAGTTTCCTTGTCTACTCCACCTTGCAACTCTTTAAGCATCCAGCAGTGATGTGTTGGTGCCAGAGAGCACAGGCCACCTTCAGTGGTGTTGTAGAGTCCATGCCTCAGGTTGGACCTGTATTGGTGGCATATAGAGGGTCAACAGCATATTAAAATGGGGTTTCACAGATCAGCGGATTATCTATGATGGCCACAGATTCTACTTCCTTGTTTCAAACTGTTCAAAATTTCAAAATGTTTGATTTTGTTGGCCTAACAATCGAGAGTCATCAAGTGTATGATGCTCCCCGTCTCAACTAATGAATGCGTCAAATCAGAAAACATCTGATCAGAGACTGGACAGGCCAGTCATGACTTGGTGCTGTGATTTTGAAGTTGGGCAGTATGTGACCCTAGTAATCTAGTATGGTATCCTTAGTCACCATGAGAACTGGATGATAGTCAGTTTGCCATACCCATCTTTTTAAAATATCTTCAGATTCTACAATATGTGTAGTCTAACCCCAACTTTAGATGGACAATAAATAATTATAAATAAGTGATGAATAAATAAGTAATACAAGGAAAAAGAAAATCCCTTAAAACACAACTCAGAGATGCCTAAACATTCAGGGGGCAATTTAAAAGGTAAAGAATAAAATTGGTGTTTTAAACAAGTTTTAAAGGTGGCAATGGTTGGGAAGAACCTAACATGGAGGGGGAGACTCATATGCTAGCTGCCATGTTTTGGACAAAAGTGAGAGAGGGTGGTTTTAGCAAACCCGAATATAGGGATTTGACGTATTTCTGATTGTAACTGGATGTAATGAAAGCATGGATTACTGTCTTCGTTCTTTTGTGATAAAATGGGTTTTCATGTGGCAATTGAGCTCAGCTGAAACAAAAGCATTCATTTCCTTGTGAAATTTGTGAGTGTGAAATCTAGAGGGATTTCTGTCAAGATTTTTGACATAGTTCGGCACATTTGCAAAATAGGGCATAACTTTCTACAAAATTCTGTGACTGTCCTGAAATGTCTTGATGGTTAGGAGGTTTGAATAATTTTGAGTACAAATGCATGCCCCTAACCCCACTAGGATGTTTCAAAATCAAAATGAATGTAGAGATTTTTTGCCTGGCTCTGCTAGGCTAAGATGCATCAGAACACTTAAGTTAGTATTCAATTCCTTGATTTAACATAATTTTGTCTCCTCAGAATTTTGCTTGGGAATAGAGAACTAAAACTGATGTTTAATGTCTCACTGGCATGTAGATTTGCTTTTTCTGCCTAAATTGACCTGTGCTTCTTTTCCGATGACTTCCCTTCTTTAATGATCAGGTTGGGTGGATGAGGGGTAGTTAAATAATATTCCCTGAGGGAAAGATGGTTAATCAGGAACACAGGTTTCACACCAAGCACTTGAATTAGCTAGACTTTAAATTGGGTGTATTCTGTTTAAAAGCCCAACACATGACTATGACTATGACTGTAACAGACCCTCTTAACATCATGATAATCACCTGTGCTACAGTCATCAAAAGCAATCATTTCTCAAGCCCCTCCTCCAGGATGCCTAGCCCCTGTTTCTTAATCAGCTAATTACACATTGACAATAATGAGGCTGCTGATTCATTCAATTAAAGGACTACAGCTGAATGGAAGTTTAATGATTAGCCCTTTTGTGTGCTTGTGCAAGCAAAGGCCACTGAAGGACACAGGACAAGAGAAATATTTTGACTACTGAAAGCAATGTTCTTTACAATCTGATAATATGCTAGTGGAGCATTAATATTGAATATTGTAATTAACTATGTGTTTGATGAGTCATGATGGCACAACATACAATGAAAATGACCATCTAGAGAGATACCTAGAGATGCAGAGACAGGAGCATACACAGTGTCTGAGAAAAAAAAAAACCTGCTACATTCAGACTGCACATATAGGTGGCCTAAATCCATCATATGTCTATTTTTATTTCAGACAAAGTCAGTTCAATGTTCATTTTTTTTTTATTTCTGATTTTGGACAGGCTTAACGTGGTAATAGAAATCAATACATTTGGATTGTGGCAATGGCACCTTAATCTAAATTATAATTGGATTGTCATATTCAGGTCTTTAAATCACTTACATTTAACATCCATAATCTTCCTGTGCTGTTCTTGAATAAAAAAAAACAGTTTCTGTTTTTGGAAGGATGTCTTTATTCCTGCAAGTCTCTGTCTCTAGACTCTAGCGGATGCTGACCTGAACCAACCACAACCTAAAATGACCAGCATGTGTAAAATAACAATTACTGGCATGGCAAAACAGATGCACACATACACAATAGAAGCAACAGCAACTGGCGCTGATTTGGTAGAGGATACATTGAAAGGGTAATCTGAACAGCTCAACAAAAACAGGCCTATACAATACATTAGAATTCAAGTTAACCGTGCAGTGTATCCATCTCTAATAGGACTAAGAGCAAGAGGTGGACAGGCAAAAAGGTAGACAAGGATGGGTTAGAGATGAGAGTATGTGAGGGATCATTGAAGACAGCAGCCAGGGTAGAGCAGAGAAGTGGCTGCTGGGCAGTGTGTGGAGGTGGGCAGTGTGTGGAGGTGGCCAGCCTGAAGGACACTGGAGGAGAGGGAGAGAGAGAGAGAGAGAGGGGGGACACTGGTGCATGAGCATCACGTGAGGGCAAAATAGTGCCATGGGCTGCAGTTCTGTCAGCAGAAGTGATGGCTGAGCACTGGCGTTATTCGTCTTGCTCTGCCATATGGCCTCACACTGGCCTGGGCATTAATGAGAGAGGGTCAGAGCGCTGGGCACACACAGCAGAGCCCCACACATGGATGATCTGTCACCACACAGGAGGAAAGGAAGAGAGGAAAGGAAGAAAAGAAAGAGGTAAAAAGATAAAGGGAGAGACAGGAAAGAGAGAGAGGGGTAAGAACAATTCATGACACAGGTTTAGGATGTGAAAATACAGAGGGAGAATTATGAGAGGAAAGAAAAGAGAAAAGGATGCTGATGAAGGGGTGAAGAGAGTAACATACTGCAAGATGTGTGAACAATGAGAGGGAATAAAGAGTTAAATAAAGAATAAAAACTCTCACTAAAAACTCCCCAGTATAACAGTGTCAACAAAAATGCATCATATCTGGTAAATAAGGCTCAATCCTGTTTTTCACAACTTTATTCAAATGAATTGCTAACTATCGCTTACAAAGGTTCCTTGTTCCTTTCGAGGAGCTGAGGTAATCCTTGGCAATGGTGGGGTTGAGTGAGTTATCTTTAACTGCTGGCATGGTGACAGTGACAAGAGCTCTGTACAGTCAATCTGAACCTGTAAAGTGGGGTGGCCAGCTAATATAAACACAGGGCACAACTGATGAGTTCTTTCACAGCCTGCCTCAACACAATGTCGTGGAAGTGCTAAAGGGACCGAGAAGGAGAAGTCCGCCACAGCTGGGTACTTCCACTGCAATACCAGAAGCACTATGGACACATTCTCTCTCCAGTGTGGCACTTAAACACATGGCTTGATTTGAAACTCATACTGTATGTCTCCTCTTCCCTCTTTTGAACATGTCGCCCTCCTCACAGCACACCTCACATGCTTTAGATACTTTAGGGTCACTCTATGCCAAATCATCTAGAGCCTTACAGTTCATGTCATGGATTTACATGAAAAAAATCAGTTAAATACTGTATGTCAATTTTATTAATGTAGTGTAAAATCTTAAAAACTCTTTTTTAAATAGTTGTTTGTGTTAAAAAAAAATTCAAGATGGTGCCCCAAGCCAAAACCAGTGTAATTTTTTTCTGGTCTGAATCCACATATGACCTCACCACCAATGCCTGTAAATTGGATTTAGCTGAAATTTGACAAACAAACAAACTGGATGTACAAAACATCCTCCAGATAATGTCCACTGAATTTCAACTTGATCTGTGTTTCTGAATTAATACATGTATACAAGCATACATATGAAATAAATGAGAACAGAACATCTTTAATAAGCGTGCAAACAGCAATGTTTACAAATGAATATCTTAGGCATTTCTTGGTATTTCTTTCCGAAATTTTGATCATATGTGGTAATTGCATAGGTCTATCAATCAATTTTGACCATATATTTTCTCAACAGAGATTGATTCTATTTTGCATCAAACCTTTTCACAAGTAAGTACCAGTAACTGATGTACACATATCTAAAAATCAAGGACGTGTTATTTTGTCTTCATAGTGGAATAATATAATGAAAAAAGGTGATTCATAGAATTAGTTAAAACTAGTTAAACATTAAACTAGTTTTTTTCTACTAAAAGTTCCATTTGTGAATTGCTTGTTTTCATTCAATTTGATTTCACAATGAAGACAAAATAGCATATTCTTCCTTTTTATGCATCTGTACATTGCTTACTGGTACACTGGTACTTACTTTGTACTTGAAGCAATTACAATGAATCCCTTTTGAAAAATATAGGGTCAAAATCTTTCACTTTGAGGGCAATTCAATTCAATCTCACTGTGGAGCTTCTGATTTTAATTGAAGGACAGCAAATTTCACAGAAATGGTAGACCTATGTAAGTACGAGACATTATCAACATCTAGGAAAGAAATACTAAGACATCCCCTAGATGCTCATTTGTAAACACTGATCTAATGTATTGAGGAACACAGATGAAATGAAATGTTTTGTACATCCAGCATAAATTGTACCTAAGTCCATTCCGATTTGAGCCACTGGTGGGGAGGTTAAACATCTGTGGATTCAGACTAGTAAAAATTAGACATTTTCGGCCTTGGGCACCAACTTTTTTAACACTGTTACATTGATAAAATAATGGACAAATTTAACATGACCTGACCTGTGCGCTCTAGGTGATTTGGTGTGGAATGACCCTTTAGAAAATGGAAAATTCTGAAAATATTGGCAAATTCTGAATCACATGTATGGTCAGGTGTGATGTAATAAGTCTCACATAAACAAGTAAAAAAGAAAAAAAAAGAATTCCCAAACTCCAGGGATCTGTGAAGAATACCATTTACTGCTTCCCCAGCCCTCGTCCGCTGGTGGAGCATCAGCGCGGGTCTGAAGAGGGCCGGGGGCCAATCTGTTTGGAGCTTAATGGGTGGTGAGCACGTGGTAGAGGGAGGTGAAGGACAGGGAGGTGGCTGCTCGCTCCATCACTCAGTGCAATAAATTGATGCAGTCTGTATCCCCCATTAAAGCATCTACTGTTTTTACATTCCACCTCCTTTATACAAATGAATGATGGACCCCCGCAAGGAGTACTGTGCAGAAATATTCATTCACATTAGAATCCAGTGGCCCTCAGTAAATCAGAAAACTGGGAGCATTTGTTATTAAAAGACAGGAGGCGGAGTCTGTGTGTGAGAGACGATTTTGATTATGAAGCGCACAAGATTTCAACTGGGCAAAAATGCTCAACTGTCAAGCCAGAACCCATTAGGATAATAAATGCAAGCAATTGGACTGACCAAATGAGGTAACGGGCTGTTACTGAGTGCCACCCCCCAACACGTTCAGTCTGCACATACTTTAAACACAATACTGCTTGAATACATACATGCATACCAGCAGTCAGGTCCAGCACAAATTCTTTGCCACTCTCTTTACCCCTCAAACACACACGCCTTGTGGAAGACAACCACTGAGGTAAACACACTCTCAGGGATACGGATTCAGATACCACATACACTACACACTGAAATACAACCACACAGTCAAACATAGACCAAAGGTAGTTGTCTCAGCTTCCAATGACCCATAGCAAAGGCCAAAAAGGCAGTCTTCCTTTACTCATAGCTTTCACCAGATACAGGGTCCAAAAGATCCACTATGGACATGTCCTTAAACTATTTTGAATTTGGACTCATTTTTACCAGCAACATCTTTTTATAGCATGTTACTGAAAAACACGTTACAAAGCCAGTTGCTGTTTTATTACTGTTCAAACAGCAAGTTGTTCATTGTGTAATTTTAAATACATGTTGTAGAGCTCTACAAAAGAGTGCATTTCTTGTAATAAGAAGTGGTTATCAGTGGAAGTGCCGGATGGTTAATTTAATATGAATATCAGACATGTCACAAAAACAGCCAGATTACAAAAGCTGGTGTCCAGTGAAAATGGCATTTTGACCTACCTGCCATTTTTGCAGAGAATTAAGAAAATGAATCACATTTTTCTAAATGTGTGTAGTTACAAATTTTGAGAAAATTAGTTTTCTATAGTGAATGAAGAGAAAACTGACAATTCACCTAGTCCTGTTTTTATGCTGATGTGCTTTTCTCAGACAATTTTTTTTCATGTCAAATAGACAGAGGTCTATTTCTGTAGGGATCCTTTCTGTGTTGTCAGATGCTTATAATAACATTTTGAGCCTACCTGTGTTAAAAACAAGTGGTTTCCTTTGATGAAGATGCTTGCCCCATAGGATTATATTGTATAGCTGTTTTGTTGCTGGTTATAGTGATCTAACTTGATGCTGACTCCACAACAAATGTCCAGTTTTAATGCAGTTTTAGTGGAAAGATTAGTGTCCCTCAAACTCTACCTGAATAGTTTTTACATATTTATTAGTGGATTTACACACTTTTCTAAAACAATGCTTTCTTATCTTGCAGCTCTACAAGTGTCAGCTACAAGCACAAATCCACAAATGGGGGATGTCAACTAGCAGCAGGGAAGACATCATACTCTAAAAGGACATGGTGTGGATGACTTAAAGTTGTTCTCCACCCCAGCAAAACATGACACTGCACTTTCATGAAAAGGACTTAGAAGTGGTCACTGAAAAATAAAAAGCAATGATGATGATTGATTGTATTTTGTATTGTTTCATAACACTACAATAATATGCAGTTCTCCATTTTAGAATCAAAGGAAATGTCTATGAATGGTACAGAGGATATACCGTGAATCTATGAAAGGAAATGTCCGTAAACTTAATAGAAAAAGTACTGATGATTTTCTGCCAGTACATTTTGTCACACAGTATGATTCCTTTTTATAGGCATGATTTATTTGATCTTGGCCTGTACACATTTCTTGTGAGTGATAGTAAATGTGTACCTCAGAGTTTAGATGTTGAGTCCATCTGCTTCAGGTCAGCTAATTACCAGTACCTTTTTGATAGCTAGTTAGCTAGTTGTAAAAAATAAAAAACCTTATTACTCAATTGAATGAATAAAGAGCGGAGTAGGTCCTCCGACTGACCTTAAGAGAGATTGACCAACAGACTAATCTCACACTGAGATGGTGATATGTACCTCAGACCCCATACATCATATTGCAAATCTGATAAGATGGGGTGTGAGCGTGTGTGGTCAGGGAGCCGATTACAGCTTGAGTGAGATCTCTGTCATACAATCAATATATATATATAAAAGTGAATGGCTTGACTATTCTCCCCGTGCCACCCCTCTTTAGTAAAACCAGGACTAATGCATATTTCATTTACTTTCAAACGTATTGATTAGCTGTACCCCAGTTAGTAAATCACGTACCTATTGATCTTTCAATTGCACCTCTGTTGGACAGCACATAACCAGCCATTTGTTGTGCTGATAAACAGCTGAGGCATTCAAGTCCTTGCAGTAAATCCTTGCACACTTTTTAATTCCAAAATCAATCACTGTTTAAACACTGCATTATTCCTGACTATGCCAGGATCCCCAAACAGTATTACAAAAATAACTTGATATGTCTTCACTAATGCACACAACAGCTCCTCAAATTCCTTGTCTCTGTTTTCATTTTCTTCTTACTCACCGTTTCTTGTCTTTAAGCTGTGCATGACAGTTTTGACAACAAGTGTATGTATAGTTTGACAGCTATACATAAAATGCATGTGTACGTATTTCTGGTGCACTGTGAGAAAACAAACTCTCATCATTTCCATGATCCTCTGAGAACGGGGCAAGTGCTGGTGCACCCTAAGGTGTTGGAGAGAGTTCCGAGTGCCACTGTTTATTCCAACCAGAGGAAGGAGGAAGAGAGAACAAATGAGGAATCACAATGTGTTCTCAGCTGAAACACACCACAGTAGGAAAATATACATTTTCCAATTAAAAATAAAGACAAGGCGTTTTGCACACAAAAATATTCCTAAACAAGGGGTCAACAGATTGAACAGGTCAGATCACTGTTAGGACACCTAAAGGTGATGAGGAAGGAGAACAGTTGTTTTAAAGGTGACGTGGGATGAGGGTGAAAAGCAATAAAGCTTCAATTAAAAAAATCAATGAATCCAGACAGAAGCACAGGATCTTCGACAGAGACCAGCATTTATTTTCATTAAACTGGATGGTGTTGCTCCCAAGATGAGTGGAGAAATTCAGATGAATCAGACAGTATTAGGGGTATCTGGGATCCTAATCAATAGGCCAGTCACATCAATAAACTAACTGCTGACAGCAAGATATCATAATTAAAATGCAAGTGTGTAAATGTATTGTAATTAAACTGAAAGTGTAGAATGTCATTGAGAAATGAATACACATCCGTGGAAGCAGTGACCATCAGGGTAAGAAGCCAGAAGAGTCACATGACATGACAAACCTGCTTCTTTTTAACAGGGTAGTCCATATCACCAATCAATTTCATTCATTTGAATTTGAACACTAATAGTACTGTTTCGTACCACAGTTATTTCTGTTTGAAAATGCAAGGGCGCAAAAGCCAGCCAATGAAGAACTTTGGTGTTGTGAGATATAAAAAAATAAGATGTTGCTGTTTATTTTTTCTAGATCGCTTGAGAAGTTCTCCAAAGATTTCATAAATGAAGCTATGTAGAGAGCATAGCTCGCTGTCTCTCAGCAACAGCAAGTTTTGACAAGTGTTCCTGCACCGGGCTCACTGGCCAATCACAACCAAGTTAGTTATTGCGCGTTAACATTTACGATTAAAGACAATGTAGCACACAGCAGTGTGATGGCCCACGAAAGCCACCGACAAGCAGAAAATAGAATAAAAAGAATAAAAAGAGCCACGAATAAATAAGAGAAAAAAAAGCAGGTGTTGGAGCCAAAAGCTTCCAAATGTCCAAACAAACAGACATGCTGTTTGGGCATCAGTATCCACAAGTGTCTAGTACCGCAGATGATTCTGACTCAGTGGGGAGCAGTGCTGTTTTCAAGGAGCAGACTGAAGCACCAAGATGAACATAGAACTATAGGCTAGGCTACATGTTCAGTTCAAATTGCTGTAACTTGTGGTTACAAAACAACCCCACTGATAGCGTACTAGTCACTTTTTAAGCCATTTTAATGATGTGTTACTTTATAAGTCCTGGAATACAGGGCAACTACTTTCCATTGCATAAGCATAACCATTTCCATCACCTGTCAACAAGAAATAGAATATTAGGATTAAAAAAAAAAAGCCCATCAGACTCATATTCATTTTTCACTGGCATTCATGTGAATATAAAAACAATAATAATAATACATCGGCTATGTGGTACTTCTAAATGCTGTATATTAAGTACCACTATAATCTGCCCATACGGTGCTGGTGATTGTTTAGTCCATCTATCATGCCTGCCCTAATAGTTTTGGGACTACTTTACATGTTCATGCTCAGGCTGGGCCCATTGGGTCCACAGTGGAAGAGAGCAGAGGAGAGAGAGAGAGAGAGAGAGAGAGAGAGAGAGAGAGAGAGAGAGAGAGAGAGAGAGAGAAAGCACACACGATGGGAGGAAAGAGAAATGGGAGGGATGAGACAGGAAAAGAGTGAGAAGTGGAGATAGGAGAGGAGAGGGGGCATGACAGAGGAGAAGAGAGGAGAGGAGAGGAGAGGAGAGGAGAGGTGCAGCTGAGAGACAAGAGGAGAGTGAAGAACATGAGACAGATGAGGAGAGAGGACATGAGATACGACCACCCCCCCCCCCCCCCCCCCAGCCGTACATTAACCATACAACCCCCCCACTCCTCCACCCAGCACCAGCACCACCTCCCCCGCCAAGGCTGGGACCAGTCCAGGGCCATCCCCCAAGCCCTTGTCAAAGAACAGAGGGGAGCCTTCTTGAAATGGCCCTGGAGAAACAGGGGGGAGGTGCACCGCAAGGGAAATGGAATTAAGGATGCACTGTAAATAGACCACTAGCATTGAGGTTGTGTTTAGAAAGGCTAGGGACTTTATTTCACAATCCTTATGCATATCCTTCAGAGCATTTACTGAGCTTTAGAACGGGGAGCCCGATCTCAAAGGAATACTTAGCTGCTGTTCAATAACATGAAATTCAAATATTTCAGCTCTCTGAAGACTCGTACAAGAATGATTCAGATTGATCCTCCAAGTTATTCACACATTTAATTCTACTGATAGAAGATCCAGCTATAAAGGCAATGACTACTATAATGCACACCCCATTGGGTGTGTCCATGTGTGCCTTTGTAGACGCTTGTGCACACACACAAAACACTTTGACTGCAGAGGATAGCCTTTGTGATTGACTGCAGAGGATATAAACTAATGATCAGGACATTGTTACTCTTGAAATTTGAGATATGCAAACAGTTTATGTCATACCTGACTACAAAATGGTTTATTGTTTATTTAGATGTTTTCAAATTAACTTCCAAGATTCATGTTACAGCCATTGGGCCTATAAATTATAGTTTAAAACATTCAAAAATGAACTAAGAATATAAACATAATGTGAAGAAATAACAGTTTTGATGTAATGACAAAAACACTACACAACATGTACATTGCTGCCAAAATATAGACTAAATTTAGCATGCTACCCAGCTAGTGTTGGTCCGGTCTATCTTGTAAAACAATTTTGTACCTGAAGAAGCGATAGTAAGTGACTGTAGTAAACAGCAAGTAAGCTTAGCTATCCTGTAGCCCATCAGTGAACACCAGCTAGCTCAAAAGCTTGAGGGCTTAAATATAGACCTACAAGGGTGTGACGGTCATGGTGCGATCGTACAGGAACGCCACACTCCTGCCCCGCGACCGCTAGTGCAAACAAACACACATGGATTTGCACACACACGCAAACACAAACAAACGCACAACTGATTGCACAAACTTCTACAAAGTTGGAACCATTTATTTAAATGAACTTAGTTGGTGCACCAACAGTGTCTCATTGAATAAGGAAATGGATTACCAACCAGTTGGGGGTTTGTCCCATAGATATCATATATAAAGGCTAGATGTCTCGCCAGCGTTGCCGGCCGACAGAGTCGAACGTTCGCACATGGCGGCCATCTTGCCACTGGTCAGCTCGCTCACCCATAACATTGTGTTGGTAGCAGTGGCGGTGCGTCAATACAGGGCACAAGGGCGCCGCCCCTCCTAAAATTTTGAGATGGAAAAAAAAAGTTAAAAAAACATTATATACCAAACAATTAAAATAGGAAATGTTCTGTGTTAATGCGTTAAATGTGTGTGGGAGACCGTAAGCCCCTGTCAACAACCACTTAAATGTGACCAAATATAATATATTGCCTTTCGTTATCACTGAGATAAGCCCCTCCTCCCTGGAGGGGCGCCGGCCAAATGGAAGTCAATGGGAGCTCTCATACTTTTCTCATACATTTGAGCAAGGACAGCTTCTCATTGGCGGATGAAAGTTCGATCCTGGGGCGCAAAATTTTGCGCCCTAACCAATGACATTGTTTCTTATTTCAACGCGACTGGACTATTCGTCGAATCAGAGACCTTTATCATTCCCTCACATCCCATATAAATCTCACGTATCTACGAGAGCAACATAGCTAGCAGAGACTTTGATTCTGTGAGTATGGCGACAGGAAAACGTTTCAATCGACGATCAGATGTCGATAAGAAGAGACTGAAAGACATGGGACCCGAACGTCCGGATTTAAAAATGCAGCAGCAGAGTATCGACTGCGGGAGGACGTACACCCGTAGCTTCTCCTCAAGCCTGTATGCTGTTCAGTGAGTGATGCGTTTTTTTGTTTCCCCTGCCTGTTCCAAAGTCCTGGGACTGAAACAATCTGGACTGCAACGGGGATGAGGGATCTAAAGCACTTCAACGATAAATGTAAGAAGCACGAATCTTGCCGCAGCCATCTAACTAACAGCCTAAAGCTAATTGCAGAGCAGTTGGACGAAGGGTACCGAATTGGCATTCGAAAACATGTAGTATCATCCAATGTTTCTGAATCTAGTCTACTCTAAACCTCTACTACCCAATATTTAAACCTCTGGAACCCAACCTAATGTTTCTTAAACCATTCTGCTCTAAACCTCTCATGCCTAATTTTACAGTTTGTTGAGAGTTGTTAGTGGACAGTGTTGAGCACTGTGTTTTCATGAAATAAATATTTGTTTTTTAATATATTCTACTCAAAACCTCTCTTGTGTTTTTGTTTTCTCATTGTGGAGTGCTATTTAAACCGCACTGCCCAACTGCGCCCATAGTCTATATATGTCTATGATTGCGCCCCCCCCCCAAAAAAATAAAATCACCAGCCGCCACTGGTTGGTAGTGGTATGTACTTTTTAAATAACCATAACATAAACGTCAGAGATGTAGTTATGACACTGCATACTTATGAATAATTATGTTATTATGTTATTATGTTATTATGTTATTTTCTAAAAGCATAAAAGCATACAGAGTTATAACCATGTTAATAACGTTTGTAAGAAACCAAACCATTTATAAATACGTCAAGATTTCAGCGAGATAAGAGTATTAGCGTTTGCAGATCACTGATCTTACCTCAGGTACCACAGATCCCGCCAGAAAGCTTACCTGTGGCAAGATGGCCGCCTGTGAGGACGTTCTAGACTCCGCCGTAAGACATCTAGCCTTTATATATGATATCTATGGTTTGTCCTCTGCTAGCTGGTCAGTCCGACACAAAAAAGTGCTGCCGGAAACCCAGATAACCCAGGGGTCTCAAACTCAAATTACCCGGGGGCCGATGAGCGTCCAGTCTGGTCATTGGGGGGCCAGATTTTTCTGATCTGCTGGCTTGCCTATCACAATACTGTAGATACCACTTTTAAATCTACCATGTGTGATCAGTGGTACAATTGTTAGTGTTGTTGAATAACAAGTAGCTGACCTGAGTTTCAATTCCGGGGCAATGCAAGATGCTCTTTGGATAAAGGTGTTTGTTAAAGTTGCTCTTTAGGATCACTTTGTCCCATTGATAGCCCATGACTTACATATACAGCAGTAATAGTCGGATAATATCTTCATCGACAACTACATCTATATTTTTCCTTCATACATACACATTTCAAAGCAAATGCTGTACTGCACCACTTTTGTATAGTTGTTAACAAGGCTGCAAACAAACAAAACAAAGCAGGAAACTGAATAAAGTTTCAGCAAAAATCTGAATCATTTTATTTTATATATTATTCCTTGGAGCGACTTCAATGACAGACCAGCAAGCGTCACACAGTTGCATTGTTGGAAGAACGCTGTTGGTTTGCTAACACAAATAATTAGTTCTCGCAAGTCGCAAGTCTTTTTTTTTGGTGTGGAATATTGTTAATTGGCAGATTGTCGGAAATCTGTGTTTTTTTTTTTCTCTCTCTTTCTCCGAGCATTCTTTTGTGTGGCTTAGAGTGTTTTGATGCGTATTTGTTCAGTTGGACAAATGGTGTCATTTTGTGGCAAATGGTAGACCTAGGTGGTTCGTGGCTTTTGGGATGGTATTTCAGAGTTCGTTGTTTGAACCTTCATTTTGAGGGTGGAGGGGGTAACTGAAGTCATTTAGGTCTATTGGGATTTACACTGGTGATTGCTGTAGGAATTACAGTAGTAGACTCCTACCATAGACAACGTGGTTACGATTTGATAGTGTTATTGTTGGTTCAGTTTAGAGTGCACTCTGTGTAGGCAATATAGTAAGATGTCTGTGGTTGAGGAGTTTATTGAGAGTCCTTCGGAAGTTCTTTTGCTGAATTGCACAAAAGACCAGTTAGTTGAAATTGCTGAACATTATGATATTAGCCTTACAACTGATGATCGAAGGCTTAAGGAGACGTTGTTCAAGGCTGTAGTTGTAGGCCTGGTAGAAAAAGCGATTCTACCTGAGAGCGAGGAAAGTCCCGTTTCTCATCCCGCTGCTGAGGTGTCAGTTGCTAGCAGTTCGTCGGAGCATGAACTAAAACTTCGGGAATATAAATTAGAAGAACATAAATTACAGTTGGAAGCAGCTAAGTTAAGGGTTGAGAGAGAGAATCGAATTGTCAAAGAGAAGGAGATTGCGAAAGAAATTGAAATTAAGAAATTGGAGCTTGATTTTGACTTAAGAAAACTTGAATACAAAGAAAAATGCGAGGAACGCGAGTTCGAGTTACGCAAGCTTGAATTAGAATTGGCTGCAATAAGACTTACTACCACTCCACCAGTTCCTTCATCTTATCCCTTGCAAGGCTCGCAGCCTTCTTCTCCTGCTCGTGCTTCTTCTGCTCCTTTGACTCTCATTGTAGGTGCCGCTATTTCAGTTGCTTCGGGTGGCGATAACACCGCGCCTCCGCTCAATGTTCTGGCAGGAGCGCTCTTTAGGAATGCTTCATTGGGTGACTTAAGGGATGTCCCTCTTGCTCCTGAGCTTGGATCATTGCCACTACGAGTCCAGCCTTTCAATGTTACCCGTAACATTCGTATGGTTCCACCTTTTAACGAACGTGAAATTGAGAAGTATTTCACTCACTTTGAAAAAGTTGCGGGTACGTTGAGGTGGCCCGTCGAGGTCTGGACTTTGCTTTTGCAAAGTGTGTTGACTGGCAAAGCACAAGCTATTTATTCTGCACTTAGTATGCAACAGAGTTCAGATTATTCAACTGTGAAAACTGCGATTTTGAGGGCTTACGAGTTGGTCCCAGAAGCTTATAGGCAGAGGTTTCGTGGCCTTCAAAAATTAGACAGTCTTACGTTTGTCGAGTTTGCGAGAGAGAAAGAGAGGGTATTTGACCAATGGTGTACTTCCCAACATGTACATTCAAGAGAACAACTCCGAGAGTTGGTTTTGTTGGAGGAGTTTAAAAACTGCATTCCAGAGACAGTGGCAATGTATTTAAATGACCAAAAAGTTAACACACTGGCGCATGCTGCTGTCTGTGCTGATGAGTTTGTGCTCACGCACAAGAGCTCTTTCTCTTCGATCTCTTCTCCTCGTCGTGATGTCCCTCAGCCTTCTGCTTGGCGGCAGAGTCAAAGAATAAGACCTTCCGATAGACCTCCGCTGCCATCTGCTACTGGTGAGTTGCGTGAATGTTTTTACTGTCATGAGCAAGGCCATCTCAGTGCTGTCTGTCCTGTTCTGAAAAGGAAATCTACAGCTTCGAAACAAAGACGTTTCATAAGTTCTGGCTGTGTGAGCAATCCAGTTCTCTCGCACAGAAAAAATAAATGCGGTCTTTAAACCCTTCAGTTTGGAAGGCATGGTTTCACTCACAGGACGTGAGGAAGACAACGTTCCCGTGAAGATGCTACGAGATACCGGTTCGGTACAGAGTTTCCTCCTTGCTTCTGTTTTGCCCTTTTCGGAAGAAACGTATGGTGATTCTGATGTATATGTGCAAGGAATTGAGTTAGGACATTTAAAAGTTCCCTTGCACACGGTGTATATTAAGAGTGCGTTAGTTTCTGGGTGTTTTAAAGTGGCTATTCGTCCGCAGCTTCCTATGGAAGGCTTCAGCCTTCTAATTGGCAATGATATAGCTGGCGGAAAAGTTCTTCCTCTTGAGGTAATTTTGAAACCGTTGACTCGCACTGATGTGGAATCCAGTGTTTCTGTGCCAGTGTGTGCTGTGTCTAGAGCTAAAGTGCGCAAGTCTAACAACGCTCATTTGTTTGATACCTGTATGTCATTGGAAAATCCATGTATGCCTGTACCCAAGTCCTTAGGTGATTTAGCACCTCGGTCGCTGTCTACGTCCGTTGGTGCTGAAGTCCCAATTTCGTCCCAATCGCTGTCCACGCAGTTGGAAATTACAAACTCTGCTTTGTTTCTGCCTATTGACAGGGAATTGGAAAGGCGTGAACAGAAGAAATATCCGTCATTGGCCAAGAGCCTTTCCAACGTTTCATTTGTGATTGTGCAGGGCCTTTGCCAAAAGCAAAATCTAGGTATCGGTTCTGCCCTCCAGGCTAAGTTTTCGGAGCCTTATGAGGTTGAGTCCAAGATTAGTGACACCAACTATGCTATTTGTATGCCAGACAGGCGGCGTAAAACTCGCGTGTGTCACCTCGAAATGTTAAAGCCGTATGTCTCCAGGGAGCCTGAGCCTGAGACTGCCAGTGTGTGTCATGTGTTTGCTGTTTCTGCAGCTCCTGTGGTCTCCTCCTATTCTCCAGAGGAGGACGGCCTGATCATCCGTGATGTGACTGATGAAGAATAACAACTAGCGCATTATGCGTGCGTCAGCCTGGAAATCCGTTCAAAGAAGGGGTGTACTAACATTCTGGCAGGCACATATCAATGAACATTTTATGAATTTCGGATTTCTGTAACAACATGTATATGTTGATTCTTAGTGGTGGGGGTGTTACGTCCCTGAGCAGTTTCTGTGGCCTGTGTACCATCCTGTGTTCCATGTTTTGCAGACAGCCCAGCTAGCGGCTTAATTGCCAGTTTCTTATTGGGTGCGCGATCGGAGCCATTCTCTTAAAGAGCGCTTCGTGACGTCACCCAGGGGATCGTTCTGGAAGAGACTCAGTATGGTTGTGGCGGCCACCAGGATTGCCGCATGATCTAGGAGCCTCGCCTAGGCCGTGAGACCTTCTACCAGTCTCGGAGTGGGAGTTCGAGAGGGAGGCTCAGGATCCTGGGAGGCCTAGTTCTGGAGGCCTGTTTGTTTCTTTGTTTCTTTGCTACTTTGAGCTTTTTGTTGTTTCTATTTTTGTTGTCTCCCCGTTTTTCCACTAGTCCATATATTTTTGATTTAGTTTAAAGATAATAAATTAAGGATTATTTTTATCTTATCCGACGTTGTCTGCCCGTTCTCTTATTCCCACGAACTTGTTTTTGTTTACGTTGCCTGGCCCTAGCAGGGAACGTAACACAGTGGTAAACGTTGGGGTGGCCCATTCAAATCAATGGAACTTTCTGCAAAAAAAAGAGGAGCCGATACAGGAGAAGATAAAATCGCTTGTCGGGCCGGATTTGGCCCGGGGGCGTTTGAGACCCCGGGTCTAGGGGAAGGCTTGTCATGTCAGGTATGTGTATTTGTGTAGACCTTGAACTGCTGAATGTCGACCTCTGCTTAATGAGAGGTTTAGCAGGGTTTTCCTTATGCACAATTTACACTTCTGCGTTTTCACGGAGACGGACACATGGGCACGTCTTGGCAACACCTTCCCCGAGGTGGAACGCCCCTCCGAGCCCCTCGGAGAGCTGGACGTACACCGACGTGCACCCCCTGAATTTTCTAACTTTTTGGATAGCTACGGAGAGGTCCGAAGATATGAGCACATTTACAACCCCTCCTTAAACACTTATAAGGACGCTCAAATTACGCGAATTCATGGAGAGAATACTATCCCATTCTCACAGGAGACATCACCTAAAGTCCGACGACAGTTATGTGGTATGCCACTGTGTTGACATAAAAAAAACTTTGACTGCGACTGTTTGGAGAGAACGCGCTAATTCACAGAACAAATACTTTCATATTCATTTTCCACCACTTGTTAGTCATGTCATCCATTCATATCGATGTGAATCAATCAATACTAAATTAACTTTAACCGTGATGTGTTTTTGTTTCATTTCGCAACTGATTTACTGTATAATTCACGATAGCAGGTGCCCCTTCGTAAACATTACACATTTTATTTGCTTAAAAACACACAGAAGTACTGCCAAATCAGAAAGAAAATCAGCTGTCACTCGGCTATTACCTGACCAATACC
This sequence comes from Clupea harengus, assembly GCF_900700415.2. Classification (NCBI taxonomy): domain Eukaryota; kingdom Metazoa; phylum Chordata; class Actinopteri; order Clupeiformes; family Clupeidae; genus Clupea; species Clupea harengus. The sequence goes on from NC_045165.1 coordinate 28,312,152, forward strand.
TTTCAAACTCGGTGATAGTATTCACAACTAATTTGTCCTTCATTCTATCAAATATGATTAAACGGCATATGGTATTGCACCCGTGAGGCAAGCGTGAGTAGAGTTTTGTTCGGTTATCTGGCGCTGCCTTCTCTAGACTGATTACTGACCAACCAAGCATGTCCACCTGCACTTGGAACGTGGACACATCTGCCTCCCCATCTTACCGTAGGGGGGAATTGGTATCCTAGGACAGGGTGGTTTGATCGAATGGAGCTCAGTCCGCTCATATACAAAAGCTAACATTAACGTGAAATGGAGTTAACTTGCAGCCAACACCATTGTATTACAAACACTGACAACACACACACATAATGAGAAAGTACACCTGGCGATTATCTCGCCCTTTATCTTCCACCTTTGAATAATGTAACTTATACACACGTTGTTTTAAAGCGCTGTGGCCGTCCTTAAAAGATGTGTCAATAAACGAACTTCTGCTTCATGTGAAGCAGACACGTTGACTTCACTACTTAAGATATTTTAAATATGGAATGTTCAATGCTTTATCGCGCGGGCTGCAGTTTCTCAATTTGCCAAGATGCTGATTAAGGATTATCACTCTGTGTGCTCTGCCCTGCTATTGTTTCTGACAGTGGCAACAGCCGAGCAACCCTTTTCCAAATTGAAACTCATTAAGACCTACCTGAGGAGCAGGAGAGGCTGAATGGTCTGGCTATCCTGTTTATTGAAAAAGCAAATCATGCATCACCACTTTTATGCTTGAAAGGCATTGTTTCGGCTTGCAGGTGTGCTGTGCCTCTGGCTGTGCGCTCAGTCAGCTTGTCTCTCTTGACGTTCAGATGTTGAGCCTAAACTAGCTATATCGTCACATGATCAAATAGAGACTTGACATTGGACAACAACATACATATTACCTAGCAATCATCATTGCAAATTTGAATGACAAAAATACCCCCCCCCCCCCCAAAAAAGGACGTATTCATTTCATTGAATAGTTTTTTAATAGTTTCTATATTGTATGTAAGATAAGCATATCATTTTGTTATAGATTGCTACTATTTTTCCCACAAATAATACCAACCATGATGGAGATAAATTTGCCACATTTGCCCAAAGTTGCGTGTCTGGCTAGTGTTACGACCCTGGCGGGTCTAGGCCCCACCCCCATGATATTTGCATGTCTGTTCTGTCTCTCTAACAGAGCATTCACACGCTTCCGTTGGAATGCGTTGCGCCAACGGATGGCGGAGGAGGAGTCTGGCGCATGGGGTTCTGTTGATACCAGAGACGTTATAGTGAGATTGACAGGTCAACAAACCAATCACGCCACTAGCAAGCTGCTTACCTTGTAAGCAGTAGCATGCTAACATTAGATAGGGTGCTCACACACCTCGCAAATCCTATCAGACGTATTTTTCAGTTACAACAAAGGGGTTTTTACATTGTACACTGTCTATTTCTCGGTAACTTTTAAAAAATCTAAGCAAAAAAAAGTCAAACAAACAACTTTTGGGTACAAATACGACCATCTACGGAGCCATCTTTTTTTTTTTGAGCTTGCCGCTTTCTAGACGTGAGCATATACGGGATCTGATTGGCTAGCGCCTGTGCTGTCAGTTATGCATGAAAGGCAATTTGATTGGCTGACGCATGCATTGCCTCACGAAAAGTTGAACATTCTTCAACTCTTGCTGCAAGCAAAGCATGAAACGCAACGCACGGGAACCCAACGGAGCCATAATTCAGTTCGGCAAAGGATGACGTCACCCCATTCAAAGTGAATGGAGATCCGTCAACCCTGACGGATCAACGCATTCCAACGGAAGCGTGTGAATGCTCTGTTAAGCAGGTGATTGGGAACAGGTGTAGCAAGTGATGAGACACAGGTGTAGCAGTGATTGGATGGGCTACAAAAGCCCTAATCAGACTGCATTCGGGAGAGCGTTGGATTGGAGTTTTGGATTGGTCGTCGGTGTTTGGATAGGAATTGGATTTGTGGCTACTCGTTGGATTTTGGATTGTCGTCGTCTGCTTCATATTACCATTTAACTGACTTTACATTACATCTTTTGTTTCTCTCCACAACACTGACATTCACCACACGTTTTCCTATAATTAATAGATAAATATATACTCTTAAAAAAATAACTTATTATTATCATATCATAAATTCTGCGTGGCCTCCCCTTTATGTTTCGTGCCCGTGAGCTGGGTTCGTTACACTAGTGACAGCTGGGATGAGGGAGATAAACAATCGACGACTTCTAACACAAAGACGTCATGGAGTAGCTCGTCTTCGACAAAAAAAACGTTGCTCCACCTACTGAATTGTTTTTAGCACCCACAGCTGTCGGAGAAGTATAAATCAAAAAGAGTACGTCCGAATCCGTTCGAATCCGTCCGCCCGCCCATCCGTAACGAGAACGGAGAACGACACAGAAGTATAATTCGACCTTTAGTTAGATTGCTGAATGTGTCTCTGTGTCTCTGCTGATATAGAGGCTTAGCAGGTATTTTTATGGAGATTGTGACTGCTGAATGTTGTCCTCTGCATATTTAGAGGCATAGCAGGTTTTATTTCTTGAGACTGCTGATTATTATCCTCTGCAGATTTAGAGGATTAGCAGGTCTCCTGGATATTTTGAAGAGTTATTAAAACATATATCTTTGAATATGAATCTCTCTAAGCTTTTTGGCCAAACCCACATTTTGACGGCAACCCGAGGCTCGGTCAGTTACAAAGGGTCTATTGACTAAGTTAATGTAACACATAAATATCAATCAACGTTAATGGTGAAACTAAAAGGCCACACAGAGATCTATGGAATATGAAATAATAGAAGAATAGTAGAATATGATATAATGTATCTTGCTAGCATTAGCCAAAATTGCATATAGCTCTTTTAAACAAAAAAAATGCACAAAGAAACAATAAACAACTCCATATAGTCATTGATTTGAACTGCCATGACACTTTGACAACAGGCTTTACATTAGGATGACACACTAAAAAGGCATTTAACAAGTTTACTGTTAGCTCTGTTCGATGTGAAGCGTTATTGACTATCAACAAAATTAGCTAGCAAGCTGTAGATAGTATTAATCATCATTCAATCAGTTTACCAAAGGCATGTCTGTGCTGGATAAAAAAGGTTAAAAGTATAGATACAAACCTTTATTTCACTCTGAAATCGCCAGCCCCAGTGCATGTTGAAACTGAAAACTGCTAGGCAGGATGGTTAGAAGAGTAACTTGTTACAGCTCAAATAATGAAACAACTGAGTTAAAGTGCTGGGTAGATTATGTGACATCGAGAGGAGAGGAGGGGGCACTGTCTTCAAGCACTCACCCAGCGGCTGGGTGACAGAAAACAGGCCAGAATGAAGTCAAATAACCCAGCTAAAGGACCCAACAGACTCAATGCAGCATAATATTATAGAGTGTAAGGAGCGTTCAGAGAGAGCAACAACATGAGGGATGTGTGGTCAGGCACGGAGAAGAGCACAGGCTTCAAGGAGAAGGGGAATCACACAGACAGAGGGAAACCTGAAGAAGAGAACAGGCTTCAAGGAGAAGGGGAATCACACAGACAGAGGGAAACCTGAAGAAGAGCCAATGAGATGAACCAGTTCAGCACAGGACCCTCAGCTGCCTCTCCCCCCTCCACACAGACCCCACACCATCCCTGCCTCTCCCCCCTCCACACAGACCCCACACCATCCCTGCCTCTCCCCCCTCCACACAGACCCCACACCATCCCTGCCTCTCCCCCCTCCACACAGACCCACACCATCCCTGCCTCCAAAATCCCCCCTCCACACAGACCCCACACCATCCCTGCCTCTCCCCCCTCCACACAGACCCCACACCATCCCTGCCTCTCCCCCCTCCACACAGACCCCACACCATCCCTGCCTCTCCCCCTCCACACAGACCCCACACCATCCCTGCCTCTCCCCCCTCCACACAGACCCCACACCATCCCTGCCTCTCCCCCCTCCACACAGACCCCACACCATCCCTGCCTCTCCCCCCTCCACACAGACCCCACACCATCCCTGCCTCTCCCCCTCCACACAGACCCCACACCATCCCTGCCTCTTCCCCCTCCACACCTCCCCTGTGATTAGGACCAACAACCTACACTGGGTCTCCCCCCAACCTCCACCATGAACTCCAGCACAGCTCCATCAACACCTCCCCCCGGCTTCACACTCACACCAAAGAACTTTGAGCTCCACACAAAGAATCAGAATCACACAAAGCATTACCTGCTAAAAGCACGTAACTCACTCAAAATGCTTAGTTTATGTCTCAAAAGTCAATAATTAAATCAATGAATATGTCAGAATGAGTCTTTTTGTCAGGATTTGTAACCAAAACAATCAAAATACTTAGTCATGTTTTGAACATAAAATGATATCCTGGAAGTCTATTACTTCAAAATTGCTTTTGAATCTCTTTCCATCACAGTAATTTAATACCAGACTATTGCATGTCTCCAACTAACTTCATTGTTGAATGTTGAATGCTGGATGCTTGTTGAATGCTATTCATGTCACTGACAACAATTTAGATTCAACAAGGCTCCAAGTGATTGTTGGAGAATATCGTAGCAGGATGCAGGAAATCACTTCAGAGACTGGACAGTAGCAAGAAATACAACCGCTTGAGAAACAATGGGACTTGCTGCATCTTGCATGCCACATAAGTTCTTTGAAAACCAAGAAATGTTCTCCAATCATGATGACCATAGACATTTCACCTTCATTCAGAAAATAACTTTGCCAATGGATAAATAACGGAGTAAAATAGATAGAGGGCATTAATTAGCATTATTTTGAGTCCACAAACAATACATCATTTAGCACGTTCTTACATAACCCCTCTCATTCTCATGAATGAGATCCCTGTGGATGATTTTGAGGAAGGTAAGATTTCGTTCTGTAAAGCCCAATGGTAAAAATATGACTGATCACATTGTCATCTGATATAGTGGATTCCCCCTCATGTCTGTCTCATCCACTCCAGCTTTGTGGCCTATGAGGTTCTGCAGGCCTTTCAACAAATTGAACGACAAGTCATTTAGCAAACATTCCAAAAATACCATGTCATCAAAACCGATGAAGCATGTGATTGACACATATTAGCATGGCATGGCTTAAACAACAGATACCTAGAGGTTTTTGGGGGTAAGAATAAACAGGAGACGATTAAACATACCCTTTTGATGTGCAAAAGCATTTCCAAAATGTTCAAAAGAATGAGAAATTGCTGTTATGATGTGCACAAGTAACTAGATGATGTGGGGGTTGAACAAACAGTTTTAAGACTTTTCATTCTGATCTGAGAAATGTACCAAAGCAACTGAGGAAAACTGTAATTAATTAAGAAATGTCAAAGAGACTGCCTTCCCCGACCTGCCCATTTTTTGGCAAGGATTCCTGTGGTGGTGAGTTCTTCGCATAAAGCGCTCTCAGTGCTATGGTGACCTTTTACATCAAATGAACGAAACAGAATGACCTAAACATTTTGGTTTGCTAAGGGCTGCTAGCATGACCACATCTGACCCTAAACAGAGTAATAGTGTCAGACACTGTGCTCTCTGCGAACCTGTCAGTCACTAACATGTTAAAAGCCATGCCTCTCACAGTCAAGGTGTAGTGACAACTGTTAAATCCGAGGCTGCCTACTGTCATACGGGCTAATGAGATTAGCAAAGCCATCAATGCTCATTAACACATGACAGCCTCTTATTAGCACCGCCCAGGTGCCCAGCAACCGAAAACCCAGCAGCTAACAGCCCATTTTGGCACCAATGCCCTGTGTGGTAAAGATATGTGCCATCATCTTTTTTATGTCAGTGATGTTTTGTTAATAATGTGTGATACAAAAGGTGTACTGGGTTGTGGGGTTCATTACATTAACTTGTATTATTACATATGACATTAACATTTGGTATTTAGAAATAACAGGTATATTTGCTAATTATATATCAATCTGTTACTTACATAAACAGCAAATGTACATGTTCTGTCTAAATGGAAAATAAAATAAAAGAATACAAGAAATGTGTGCTAAATGATTAGGAAGTGAGAGCTAAGAAGGAAAAGACCTTGCTTGTCTACTAGAGATGCCAAAAAATGTTTCATGCAGAATTTTCACAGATGAGTTGGTTGACAATTTTAAGAGCATATTAAATATAATTTTCATTACATTAGTACATCCCACTTGTACACCACATAATCATGAATAGTATTATCAGTATGTAAACAACAAAAGACTATAAATTGCATGTAAAAATCTCATAAGTTCAGACATGTATCAGATGTACATACATACCAAAAACAAAACAAATCATCAGAGTCCAACATGTATCCATATTATTTAGGCCTCCTTCATGACGCCCAGGGTCACTGCTGCACACACTACTGATTTGTCTGTGAGATAGGAGGACACGGAATAGTGTCAGTCTGGTTATGTTACACCAGTTTGACTCGGACCTATCAGGTAGAATTATTGATTTAGAGGAAGGGTCAAGCATTTTAGATTTGACTAAGAGGTCAGACCTCCAAGAACCAGTATGATTCCAAAATGCATAAACATGCCAGATCAAATCACTTTAATGTTCTTGTCATTTTTTATAAGAGAATTATTATTAGAAACTGGGGATTGGGGTTGACAAAAGAGGAAGAGATATACGCTTGGACCTTTACATCCACCTCCAATTACAAATAGAGTTAAAGGGCAGGAGATAGTCAGATCGAAGCTCACAACTGACACTCAATCTAATAGAATATCCCCTGCTGTCAGCTCCAATCTACTCTGCCTCGCATTTCCTCCCTTTCGGAGGATGGCAGGACCATAGACACAACAGACACACATCTATTGATGAAGCAAGTCAGACATGCTCTTGGGCCTGTGGATGCATCACAAACACAACAACTGGCTTGAATCTGCTACAGAGGTCAGCTGTCTTTTGAACCCAGCAACACCACCGACCAAAGTCCACCCCCAACAGATGCCGTCCTGACTAAGATCCTTGTTTAGAGACAGGCTTCTCTTACACCTTAAATTGTCTGAGGTTAACCTCTGAGGCAGTGGCAGTTCTAGCTTGTATGACGCTATGGGCAAACCCCCCATTTAAGCAACTAATTGTAATTTTATTATATTATATTACTTTATAATGGGAATAATATTATTCTCAAATATTTAATTTAGTGTTATGAGTGAATTGTGCTTTATTTGGTATTTTATTATTCCGAAGTTAGACTTTTCTTTGTTCTGAGGTTCAGTCTGAGGTTCATTCTTAATGCTAATTTGCTGTTCTTTTATTGTGTTTTATTTGATTGGTGGTTTTATTTTATTCTATTATCCATATTGATGGTGCTTTTGATCTATCTATATTTTCATTTTATAACTTTTTGATCTTATTCCTTTCACTTATATTTTACTTTCAGCTTTGGCTTGTTTATCTCTTTTTTTCTGGTTTTTATTTTGTTATTGTGCTATTTTGTCTTTTATTCCTTTTATCAGTTTTATATTTGTAGTCCTTTTGACAGCTCTTTTTTACTTTGGTACATCTCCTGTGGTTTTAATTGTGCTATATAAATAAAAGGGACATGGCATGTGATATGGACCAGGCCAAGCTCTAAGAATGCAGATCCAAGTATTTATAACAGTTGTTTAACAAAATACAGGGAATTGAGTTCAAAATCAAAAGCAGCATCTTAACCCAAGGTAACATGAGAGAAAGAAAGGAAATGGTTTACTTTATATGTCAAACTACAAATAAAACTCAACAGTTTAGCTCAGTCAAACATCAAATGGTGATGATGTTTTAACTGATGATGGATAGACCATGAATGGTGCCATTACCCCTCACTTCAGAAGCAGCTCTTTAACGGTGAGCAGAAGTGAGCTTTTTAACACGAGTCCCCAGGCAGGAGGAGATGTCAATTAGCCAACAAGGAGTCTACATAGACAGACAAGCAGAAGGAATCAGACACAACACATGGGATGGAAGAGACAACATGACCAGATCATACATCATACACAGGCACATCATGCATGATCACATGCTGGGATTGTAGCACCTCCATCTGATGTTGCTCAATGTGGACAAAATGAACACGGGCAAACATGGAGAATTTCAACTCAGGTCAGGCTTTATGAAAGTTAGCTAAAGCTGTGTTTATTTCACCTTTACACATCACAGGTTCATTCTGGGTTGTTCCATGCTTGCAACACAGATTGTATAAGTGGACCACTAAGAACTTATTGTGGCCAAAAACACCAGAGCTAGCCCACTGTCTGTGTTATTACTAGCGGAACCGCCATCATACCGACCCGACCCCCATTATGGATTTGCCTGTGCTGGAAACTCAGCATCTTTTCCCCATATTGGGAATGTGGTCTACTGCCATGCTGTAGAAATGATCCACGGGCACACAGTGCTCTTATTTCAGAAACACCAAAACCTTGCTAATTTAGCCTCTGCTGGGCCCACAGACCATTTGGCATCGTTGGAGTCTGTGGAACAGTGTCAACTGGTGTATGGTACGATTCACCAATAGATTTACAGGCTTAAAAGCTCACAATGTGTGCACTGGAGACAATTTGGGGTGAGCACACAGTGCATACATCTCATGGCATTGGTAATGTCCAATTTATTCACAACTAAATACAGTATTATGAGGGGCCCTATGCCAAGGAGATTATTGTGACCAATAATGTTAGATTTAGATTTTCTAAGCGAGCTCTCTGCACCTGTTGTGTGGGGTATTTGGAATTGTTAAATGTTTAGATAGTTTGAATGCTATGTCTGATAGAGGTTTGTACATCATGGACCCTTGATGATTGAGGTTATTCACTGTATATGTATTATGTATTATGATGTATATGTTACTGAAACTATGGGACTGAGCACAGGGCATGGGGCACATTGGGTTAGGATCAAAACCAGCTAGAAATTGCTCTGTACTCTGTTCTGCTTGTTATATACAGCCAGGGCGTTCCTGAAGGTCATCCAGCCACATAGATTAGAGTAAACCGGTATGAACACTAGGCTGAGATGGCTGATTTACAGGTTGGTTAAATCTGTAATTGACATGGGAGTACCGGAAATAAGAGGGCTCACCTGAGACGTGATGGAGAGCCGTCAGGAAGAGTCCCATCGCCAAGCCACGGGCAATTGACCTGACCACCAGGCTGCCGTCATCTATCCCTCCCTGGGAATGACACCATGTTGCTGACGAGACAACTGTGAGGAGAAACTACGTGGAGAATTTGATGATCCTGTGGTCAAAAAGTTTGTTCAGCGCTTTCAAACTGACCCAGTGATCCCCTTGAGCCTCTCTGTGTGAGAAGAATTATTGTGGTTGTTCGCCATAAAACATGTTTTTGACAGATTGGTTCCGAGCCACTTCCGGGGAGCCAAGGAGTGATGTCACTGCACCAGGAGGGGCAACGTTGTTCCCATGGCAATGTCATACTATGGCTGCCATCGCTGCGAAGCAAGATAAAAGTCCTGTCAAGACTTTGTCTATCTCCAGTCTGTCAAATATATAGTAGCGGCGGTGAGACTGAGTCTCAGGGAAGGTGGGACGCAGAGATGAAAGTTCGACAGAGTTTATTGGGGAACACTAACAGGGAGAACGCTCAGAAAATGTAATATTTCAATTAAACTAGCACACAGAAGAAATATAGTAACAAAACAAAATGCACAGAGATTAAACTCTGGAAAAACGCTAACTACGGATATTAACTAAACACTGGAATGCAGGGGCTCGGAGATACACTGGAGATACACGGAAGACCTGGTAGTCCAAACACAGAACTCGGAGGGAATCGCTGGAGAAGTCGTCGGGAAGGGGTTGCAAGTACTGAATGACTGGAGCGCAGGGGCTCAGAGATACACTGGAGATACACGGAAGACCTTGAGTCAGAATCAAGAGATGTAGGGAGATTGCTGGAGTAGCCGTTGAGGACAGGTTGCTAACACGGGTAGTTGGTCCTAGTTTCAACGAGGCCAGACGAGGAATGGAGGGATTGAGGAGTTTATATGGGGATCGTGACAGGTGCAGGCAATCAGGGGATTGGGAAGGTGATTGAGGCAGGTGTGCTGAATGAACAGGGGGCGTGGCAGGAGCAGGGCGTGACACTGAGCAAGTTTAATTCATTATTAAATATTTTCTCGGATTGGAGGGGCCCCAACTGAACTGACATTTACTCTTCTTTTTTTCTTGTATTTATGTTGTTGTTCATTTCCTTTTCTCCTTTTGGAATGTTACTGACTCAAACTGGTTCTGGCCTAGTGAGTGGGTGGTGGTTGTAGTAGTCACTGGACCGTCTAAGGGGCCCTTGTGTGTACGTGTGTTAATGGCCAGTAGTGGCCCTGCATGCAAGTACAGGGGGTCAGTATAAAAGATCCACTATGTGTCAACCAACAAACACTAACAGCTCTGCCCTCAAGGCCTTCTGCCCAGCAGTCATGAGCATGGGCTGACCTTGGACAGCAGGGGCAAATCGCCCTCTGATGTAAGACTCACTCATTGCTGACGTCCAACTATGACAGCTGACCCAATCTGTACCTCTCTAACCAGATGTCTTAGCATTGCCTTGCTCCACACACCATAAGAGGCAGATGTGTGGGGGAGCTAGATTCCCTGGAGAATACCCACCACCTCCCCATACACACACATATACCCTACCCACTCTCCTCAGTAGTCTCCACTGGATGGAGGCCTGAGCATCTGGAATGTTCCACAAATCGGTAGAGGGCAGACAGTCATCCCTCCTCCTGGCTATGAGATTCCATCAACCAGCACTAATCATCCCTTCAAGGAGAGGCCGCTCTACTGGTTGCTCCTATGCTTACTGCATCAGTTACCATAGCACAGCTAAAAAGAATACTACATAAATCAAGACAATGAAAAAAACATTGGCTCACATCCACCACATAATTGCATTTGTATGCATAATTATGTTTGTTACTTCATTTTTCCAAATTATGATTTAACAATCTAGCATTCTCACTGAGATTAGAATTACAATTGTGTCTTCTCAGGATGGGAAGTATTTAATAGGTACAGATAGTTAAGGAGAAAATAGCATGATGTGAATGTTATTTTATTTGTTTATTTTTATGAACTTTATACTTTTTAGGTTATTAACTAGATTTGCATTTCCTGAAGGAAATACCTGTCCATGCAAAGCAAACAAAAAACAAATACAAATAAATAAAGTAAAAACATTTAACACACAGAGAGACAAAGGAGAAGGAAGGCAAAAAGGCGTGTAGAGGGTTAGGGTTAGAGGGGTGTGTAGACTGAAAGAAGGAAGAGAGACAGTATGGAGTATGAGACTGGGAAGGTGATAAGGACATAGATAGATAGATAGATAGATAGATAGATAGATAGATAGATATAGGTAGACAGCGTGCTAAATAATGAGAAAGAACATAGACAGTTTAGATACAAAGAGACTAAAAAGACAGTTAAGTTGGTTTTTAAGATGGAGAGAAAGACATTGAAAGTGAGATATTGTTGATAGGGTAGCTGCAAGAGTGGTTGTAAGGGTTTCACTATGGTAGTCAATGTGGTTGATCTTGGTAGTTAGGGTTGTTGCTAGGTTGGTTGCTAGGGTAATACTAGGGTAGTTATAGTTGTTGTTAAGGTGGTTTAGCTGGTTGCTATGGTGGTTTTTAGGGTGTGGAAAATAAATGATACAGAATAGGGGGATAAAAGAGTGAGAAGCTGGAGAGGGGTAGATAAATAAATAGATAGATAAATAGATAGATGGAGTGAAGGGGGTTCTGAACAGAAACATAGACATGACATTGAAAAAAGAAGGAAGGGAAAGCTGACATGATGGAGAAGGAGTGGGAATTGGTGGACAGATTAAACGAAAGGTGCCTTTTATCAAGAAAGTGCCTTTCTGGTATTAACAGTCATAATGCCTTCTCTACAGATCCACAAGACGCTGAAAGGAGAGTGCACCATATACACAAGCGCACAAAGACTACATTAAACATTGTAAATTATTGTAATACAAGAATGTGCTTCTGATTAATCTAATTTTATATCAAATATTCTTTAGAGTGATAGTGGTAGCGGGATAGTATAGTGTCTTTAATAAAGACAAAATAGGGAGACAAGGAAATAAAGACAAATAGGGAGAGTGAGTGAATGAAAGAGAGAGAAAGACCAAGAAATTAAACAGATTGAGACATTAGATATTAAGACAGAGAGAAAGAAATAAAGAAACAAGCAGTGGCAGAGTGATAGTGATAAAGTGATATAAGATTAGAGATAAGAGTAATATATTGATTGTGTGATAGTGTCACGCCAGCGCTGAACCCTGCTCCTGCCACAACATCCGTCTTCAACTCTCCCAGCTGCACCACGTTCACGATCACCTGAATTCTAATCACCTGCACCTGCCACGATCACATAGAAACTCCTCACGCCCTTCACTCCTTGTCTGGCCTCATTGCACGTAGAACTAAACACCCGACGACAACTTGTTCCTGACATCTACGCCGTCGTTCCTTGGATTCCAACTCCTGTTCTGTAGTGAATATCCTCGTTTCTGTTCCGCGCCCCTGCACTCTGTTTCTCTGAAGGGTAATTGAGTGATAGAGTTCTTGCTTCAATCTCCTTAGTTCGTGTTACAATCTCCTGAGTCTGTGTTGATCCAGTTTGACCTCTGTGTATTTAAAAAAAAGAAATTTGTGGAGACTCCAGTGTTTTGACTTGATTAGTTTAAATAATACTTCTGAGTGTTCGCCCCATTTATTTGTTGGCTTTCCCTGTTAGTTTCCCATTTCCTCATTCACTGGCGATGTCCTATTAAACCCTGTTGAACATTCATTCTCTGACAGATAGAGTGATAGTGATAAGAACGATAGAGTGATTGAAAGAGAAAGAATGAAAAAAGAAAGAAGAAAAGAGATGGGGAAGCTAGATATTAAAGAGAGAAATAAAGAATTAAGAAATAAATAGCTAGATATATACAGAGAGATAGATAGTCGAGGAGTAAGAGAAAAAGGGAGGGCCGAGTAGGTAGGCCTAATCGCAGCTGTGGAGATGTCTTTTACCAATACCAACCCCACAATGGGATTGTATATACATTTATACACAGCGTGAAAAAAGGTGCCCTCCAGATCCCCCTGGATTGTATTCTTCAATTGGTCAAAATTCTAACCTTGGGTTGGTAGCACAATGCCTTGCCCTACCTCTATACGCCCTCCCCATTGGTCCTGCATGTGTCCTCAGACATGGTTCGTTGTTTATTATTATTATTGCTGTTGGTGTTGTGTTCTTAGGTATGTTATATGATTGTCAGAAATGAATTATACAAATGCTTTTATTAGAAATTAATAAAATACTGTACAGTTAGATATAGATTATTAGACATATAAATTAGCCAAATACATCAATGCACAATTACACATGGCATATGATATTATGTAATATAATATAACAAAGGCTTTTAATGAGCATAAAGGAAACACTTGTCTCAATTGCAAATGCACAAACCTAACTCGGAAAAAGTTGGGAAGGTATGGAAAATGCAAATAAAAAAGAAAGCAGTGATTAAATGTACGTTGACTTTGTTACGTTGATTTTATTGCAGTCAGTATGGAGATTTTTCATGTTTTTTTCTGGTCAACTTAATTTAATTTCTAAATATATATCCAATTCAAGCCATTTAGGCCTGCACCTCAATCCAAAAAAATGGCAATTTAGGGCTAGTAATGAGGTGATTAAACAATCATGTGATTTGAAACAGGTGATGTCAGGTGATTGTTATCATGATTTGGTACAAAAGCAGCAACCTAGTCCTTTAGGAACAACGATGGGCCAAGGATCGCCAGTTTGCCAACAAATGTGTAAGAAAATTATTTAAATGTTTAAAGACAATTCTCATTCTAACTCTACAGTTAAGAAAAAGTTAAGAAGAAATTTCCTGGGATTTAAATAATTATAATAATAATAATAATAATAATAATAATAATAAATATGAGAATATTTGTATCATTAACAATTAAGTTTCACATTTCTAATAGATTCTACGAAGCATCATGATGTCCTAAAATAAATAAAAGCACTACACGAACACTGCAAATGGCATTGAATAAATAAATAAGCTCAATTGCGTGGATATAGCCATAGTGGAATAGAATGGACACATCTACATTCTGCAACAGTACTTCCACCTCTGCACCGGTTTACTGGACCGGTGCTCGCTTTCCACTTTGACATGATTTTGATCAGTCTCAAGTTGCTTTCACATTGCCTGTGGAGTCTGCACACGTCTCTATAGTTGCATGCCCTTATAAGGAGCTGACGGGACGTTTATGTATGCAAAATGAGGTGTACGAGAATGCACGTTCAATTTAAGAATCAGTGCACAGCTAAGAACACTTTGGCGGTTTAAGAAAACATTTCCACGCGTTCATGCATCCGGCGGGGATCTTTCTTAGGATTGGTCATACAAAGTTTGTAAGGACATATTTAAGAAGACACTTAAGAAAATGTTCGAGAATGAGGTCCAATGTTCCTCAAAGAAAGATAGGAAGGGATTTGGATATTTGACCCTTTACGGTGCATGACATAATTAAAAGATTCATGGAATCTTGAGGAATTGTCTGAGGTGATTTGCGAGGCGTCTGAGCCAGCTATTTAATGCTAGCACGTTAGCAAGGAAACTACCCATAAGGTAAACAGCTCGCTAGCACCGTGATTGGTTGTTGACCTGTCAATCTCACTATAAAACGTCTCCGCTATCAACACAACCCAAGAAGCCTAACGTTAACCGTGTCCAGAAGCACCGTCTACCTCTCTGGGCTCTGAGGCGTCTGGGATGGACCATCACACAGTGGAAACTTGTATTGTGGTCAGACGAAATGGCGTTCTAAACGAAAGTTTGAAACTAAATTCGGCACGCCTCCAATGTCAAATCAGTCAGATAATTTATTCCCTGCTCAAGCAAGGCATTTGACGCTTGATATCAACAGTCCTCCTCTTGACAATCTAGCACCTCAACATGGAGCTCAACATTCACGCCTCAGACAGTCAATTTGAAGGTGATGCCTCAGTTATTCCTCCTACTCCACCTGCTCCTCGCCGAGGTTGGTCCCAACAAACCCAGACATTTCCCAAGGCCAGGCATCGGTCGCGCAAGCTGGCTTCTCCTGCCCCATCCCAGAGATCTATTCGTTCCGTAGTCTCACATCGCGGCCGCAGCTGCCAAAACATCAGACTAGAGGGCTACTCCTAGGACCGTGGAAAGAGGATTTATTTCGGATTCTGCTGCAAGCAGACTCCCAGCATCAGGTTCCTGCAGCTTCCCTGCCAAACACACTAGCAGCATTAGCGTATGACCAGAGATTTTCTGTTGACACTTCACCTTTACTTCTTTTCAGTCCACGTGAAGGCCAAGCGCTCAATCCCAACTTCTGGTACCACTTTTCTTCCCTCAGCTTCTTTTTCTCAATCTGCCTTCATTTCCGCACTCTACAGGTGCCACACACCCCTCTACCTTGTCTTCAGCTACCAGGGTGTATTTTCCATTCCAGTCTTCCCCTATCATCCTGCCTACTTCAAGCAGAGGGCCCAGTTCATCTGACTATTTTCTCTCTGGTCTCTCTGCATTTGGCGACAGAGGCCTGCACCTCTTTCCATCTGCCCACTTACACTCTGGCTTCAGCTGTCCATCTGCCTCCTCCTTCGCATGCTCCAGCCAACGAGCCTCCTCCGGGGGCCCCTGCAGTCATGAACTAAATGCCCTCAGGTGTGGAAGTTGATTTGTCCTCTCTTCTCGCTATTCCACCGCTGCCACAGACTCGCAAAATAGTTTGCGACTCCCTGACTCTAACATTCCATTAATTTCCAGAGTTCACAGTAGCCTTTTTCACACTATCAGGAAGTAATATGCTCAGTGTTTCCTCAGCGAGGAGTATTTCTCCATTATAGCCGGGTTAGCTGTGTCTTTCGGGAGAGACTCCTTTTTGTACTTATCATCGTTTGATCTAGGCTAAACGTGCAGCTCAAGTGGGCCTGTGAAATCAATGTCCGTACTGGGGAGCCCTGGACGTAGAGCTGCATAATAGAGTATTCTTGGGCTGTCGCATGGCTACTTGTGCCATCTGCAGCAGCTCAGACAATTCCTGTACTAACTGCTATCTTATCAATGGAAAAAGCATTCCCTCTATCGAGGCACCAAGGTATTCCTCGACCGTCAGCCGGGACCTTTTCAGGGTAGGAACATTTCCCCGGGTGGCAAGTCGGCGACTGTTTAAACTTGGCTAGATGTCGGCTGTCTAACTGCAAATGTATGCATGTTTGTAGCTATTGTGCTGGCACTCAAGCCCTGTGTGTCCAATTTATGCTTCAACTTAAAATATATAGAACTAGACTTTCGTCCTAACAAAGAATTTAGTAACTTTCTTCTTTCAGGCTTACAATATGGTTTTCACCCAGGGGTCTCAGTCTTTTTCATGGCAAAATGTACAGTCAGCAGTCAGGGGCTCTAGACTCTGTTAATTCCCTACTCGCTAGTGAAATCCCGTACCGATTGATCATTGGCTCCTTCTCTAAACCTCCATTCACCAAGTATAGGATAAGCCCTACCGGCATTGCAGTCAGGAAAATAGGGGCTCATTATTAGTCTCTCAGCACCCCACAGCATCCCAAGCATCAACTATTCCATTTATCAAAAGGTAGATGACATTAAATTCATAAAAATAGCAGGCCCAAATCACATCAGCTTTTAAAGTTATTCCACCACCATCTCTTCAGAGTGAAATGGCAAGAATGGAAAGAAAGTTTTTGCCATCCGGCTCACTTTCGGTTGCCACAGCAGCCCCAAAATCATTAACACGCTGTCAGAGGTGCTGTGTTGGATCCTACAAAACAGCTAGAATGTTCCATTCCTAGTTTACCTTTTAGATGACTTCCTTTACCATCACTCC
Organism: Clupea harengus; assembly: GCF_900700415.2. NCBI lineage: Eukaryota > Metazoa > Chordata > Actinopteri > Clupeiformes > Clupeidae > Clupea > Clupea harengus. The sequence continues at coordinate 28,329,133 of NC_045165.1, forward strand.
TTAATCAGAAGCCCCTGCCTCTGGTTTTGTATTAATGTTGGATGTCTAAAAATGTGGGTGTACCGATCTCCACGGAGAAGAATAGTGGTCCCGAACATACACCGTAAGTTCTCGCATCCCCTTAGATACCAGCAATTCCACAACTTCTCTCCCAAAAGAGAAAATTGATCAAATCATAACAATCATAAATAGTTTCATCGATTTCCCTACCAAAACAAAACACAACATGCTGTCCCTGCTCAGTCATCTCAACCCTAACCCTTCAAAAAAGGGAACACGTGAGAACTGGATCTCATCCAATTGAAACTCTCTACAATCATTCAAAATGGAATGGGTGATGGAAGTGGTATTCACATCACAGCCTTCCTCCTGTAAAGAGAAAAAAAGACTACTGACACCTGTTCATCTTATTTAGCTACTAATCACTTCTGCAATGATAAAGTCTGCAGACATAGTAGTTCATCTGATCCTTACCCTGGCTCACAAACCACATATTCCATTTTGCAGGAGCTGCAACCTATTACTATTATTAAGAAAATATCCAATTACTCCAGTAGCAGGCTATAGGTTGAGTATGGATTATGAGCGGCACAAGTTTTCTCAAAGTTTTTTGGCTAATTTGACCATGAGGAACAAAACTAGAGTGCTGTTGTTTACTGTAACACGAACGAACATCGAGATTTTGCCACGTCCTTTTAGCGTGCGCTCAGCACATCTGTATCTCAGCTTCTGAAGGTCGTAGACACTTGAATTTGGTCTCAACATGACCGGAATGCGAATGTATATACATGCACTATGAAGGTTTCTAAGCTCTAAAACCTTTATTTTTCGAGATACCTGTCAACTACTTTACTTTTCGAGATAGCTGTCAACTACCACCACAAGTACATTTCAGACCTGTGGGAAACACTGCAGGAGCAACACAGCTACAGAGTACACTACCAGAGGGAGGTGCAAGACAGCTACAGAGTACACTACCAGAGGGCGGTGTAAGACGCCCAGCTCTTTGACTTGGTCAAATTATGCAGAAATGCAGATTACTCTAGAACTTCATCACCTCCTTGTGGTTGTCTAGGCATATAGGAATGGGCATGGTGTCTCACAGAGATGTTACTTACTCTGCAAGCAGAGCAGTGAGCTGCTCACAAGATCCAAACATAGGTGTCAGGCATTACAACACTATCTGTTTAAACACTATGTGATTGTTCAGTGTCATACTTTGGTGTCTATATCAAACACCTTTTATATATTTATATATATGATATATTTATATATTTTTTATATTTATATACTGTATATATTATGTTTTCCATTTCTAAGTTTCTTTTTAAAGGAAAATATATCTTTGGAAATAGTAAAATAAGTTAATGGCTCCTTCTCCGTCTTGTTCTAACTGACAGTGTGCGTTCATTTGTTTATGCCCATGTACTTTCCAGTCCCAGCGGTCACCCACCTATTTCCTAGTCATAATGCTTCTCCCAACTTCATCACGATTCTCTGCTTCGCCCTGCTTCTTTTTGCTTCTGTTTATCTCTGATTATTCACCTCAGCTGCACTTTAACCTTTGTTTTCACCCCCTTGTTCGTAATTATCTGTGTTATTTAAACCCATACATAGGTCAAATGTTACAGGATTGTCCCAGTTAGTTTGTCTAAGCCTTCAAACATTTGTCTGTTTTCACTTGATCTACCTGTTATGATTCCTACCTGGTCTTGTTTAAAAATTGTTGCCTACCATTTCTTGGATTTGTTTACCTGCAATTTGGGATTTGGTCTGATGCCTCCTTGATTTTTTTCCAGCTGTTTTTGGATTGTTTGCCGGGACTGTGTGCCCCTGATTTGTATGATAAAGTGGTAGTAGGAAATTATAGTCCATATTTGTTTTGTTTGTGGTCCCTTAGAGGAATGAGCTAACCAAATCCATCGGTTTAGGTGCTTCTCTCTGTCTTTAAAAATCACATGAAGAATCACTTCTTCTTCACATTCGTATTAAGCATATATCCTCCTCCCCGAAAACATTTTCAAAGCAAACTTCAAATTAACATTACATCTGCCAACTTAATTCAGATTTAAAGAGAAGCTCTTTAGAGGTAAATAAATTGTAATGTCATTTTAAAATCCCCCAAATGGTATCTTCAATCCATTTAATAAGGTTCACAATATAGATATCAATGGGAGCTGACAGGGTGATCACATGTATTTCACTAGTGAGATTTGGTAACATCACATTTATTGTTTATTAAAATCTATTTCCCAAAGACCTGACATTAAGCACGGCTAGTTATTGGGTTACTAGAAATGGCTCATCATTATTGACACTGAACAGACCGCTTGAATTTCTAATGAACCTATTAGTGCATGATTTAAAGATGCTTTAAGTTATGTTAGCATGTCTTACTAACTTCTGCCAAACTTATTTACAATACGAATTCAACTCTTCCCTTGAACACGTGGTGCAAACACAAAAGAACAGATGTGTCCGTTGCCTTCCAGACATCCATTAAATTATAGGAGGCAATTCTGGCAAATGTGGTTATAGCAGAAGTTGTGCCAAAGTGCAATGTAAATTAGGGTAAGGAAATACATTTATGCATAACATCTAAGATAAAACAATATAAACATCCTTTGAGTTTTGAGTTCGGAATTCTGAGTATCCTCACATTGCAGAGGTGGAGTGTTTTGAATTTAGGGTCAGGATTATAAACAGGAAAATGGGGTAAACAAAATTCTATGAAACAAAAAGATAGTCGGAAATGCAACAGCACTAACCACATTATACACCAGTCACAGGAGCAGAACAAACACAGGTCCACATGTCTTGTAGCAGAGCAGTCAGACAGTCAAACAACCATACAGCAGTACATAAGGATTCAAGTTTCAAAATGATTAGTTCCCTATTACATGTATATGTTAATATGGTTTATGTTAATAGAGACAGTGATATACATTTCCTAAGAGAAGATGACCAATGTGTCACATTAGATTTGATTGGGATTGGGATCTATGAATAATGTTGTTTCTCAGGCACTGAATAAAGAAATGATGGTTGATGAGCCAGACAGAATGTAATCTGGAGTTTCTCCAACCTACTTTAGGATACACGTCCTTGTATAATGAAGTATACACAGTACATTTAGCTACATCTTCATTGTACAAGTTCATCTGGATAAACAGGACAGAGGTCTTCTGAGACAGAAATTAACCGTTAGGATGACTTCTGAGAAATCGGGAGAAATGGGCCAATTTATGTGGAAATTTTGAGTTATTGAGAACCGCTTGCTTGGTCCATAGCCTCACACTAAAGGCACAGTAAGGAAAATCTGAAGTGGTGGAGAAGGGTGGGGTGTCTCAGATAACAAGCCTCTTCACTCCAAATCCTTGCCCCCTTCCATGGGTGTCTTGATTAAAGGGTTATTCAGGGCTCCCTGGCCATGGGAAATTGGATTAGTTTCAGGGATTTATTGAAATGAAACTTTGCAAGTAACTTCAGACAGAATTCTACAGAACCAAATCAAGAAAGTGAACGCACTGTCAAAGGTGATGGACAAAATGTATCAAAAATCCATATCTAGAAATGAGTGTGTTGCTCTAAAAGTGAGTTCCAGAGAAAACATTTGTCCAAAAAACAGCATAACGAAGAGATGTGTCTTAGTAGGTGGGTGGACCTAATGTACGTGAGATGTCTATTACTCAGGACAGAGACTGCATGTCAGGTTGCCTCCAAACCAGCAGGCCTGTATCTAATCAAACATGTCCATCTGGAGCTGTGAACAGCTGCTCATCACACAGCTGAGATGGCTTAAGTATGGTCTGGTCTATTTGTGGGTGTTTATGTATTCTATGCCTAAAGGGTATCTGGAAGGGTGGAGGGAGTACATTCCTTCAGACTACACAACGTTTGACCTTCTGCTGGCATTATGAGGAGTGGTCTGTGGGAAGAGATACAGCTGTTTATACAGTTGTATGGCTACGGGCATCAGGATGCTCCAGCAATCTGCTGGCACAGGAAGTCTATGAAATGAACATGCTGTATGCAGGTTTCCAAAAGCTGGACCTGTAACCGGACCGGACTGCCTTGTCACAGCACTAATGTGGCTTCAGCCAAAAATGATTACTGAATCCTAAACAAGGACAAAACATTTTTAATTTTCTCTTCTGATTCCATAACCTCAGTAATTCTGACAATGACATATTCCTCACCACCCGCCCTGGTAACCATCTAACATGGAGCACTGAGGAGGAGCAGGTGAGGGGACAAACATGGAGCACTGAGGGGACAAACATGGAGCGCTGAGGAGGAGCAGGTGAGGGGACAAACATGGAGCACTGAGGAGGAGCAGGTGAGGGGACAAACATGGAGCGCTGAGGGGACAAACATGGAGCACTGAGGGGGAGCAGGTGAGGGGACAAACATGGAGCACTGAGGAGGAGCAGGAGAGGGGACAAACATGGAGCGCTGAGGGGACAAACATGGAGCACTGAGGGGGAGCAGGTGAGGGGAGCAGGTGAGGGGACAAACAAATTGACAGCATGCCAAAGTGTTCCTTTTCTGGATCTGTTTTCTGTCAGACGTGGAATTGATTTTTCCATAAAATAAGAAACCATTTAGTGTTGATAAGCCACACAGCATAAATAGATAATTAAGAGGATGTAAGGCCCTATGCTGTGTCAATGGTTTCCAGTCTGATGATAATCACATCAGTGGAGAGAGACTCTGAGCTTGATTTTTATTTATATTGCATCTGCATCCAAATGTAGGGAAAATGCCCTTGATTTGAAATAATTTCTCAGTGATTACACAAATGATTATATTTTTGTTTTTGACCCCTGATGAAGGGAAAACAGTATCGGGAGCTCAATAAGGTTCCAAAGATCCTGTAGCTGAGATCTGCAGTTCTTGCTTGTAGTGCACATGCTAAACTCATGGTGTGACAATGTCACTTCCTCAGGACCGCCTCTCTACTGTTCCTATGAAAGATGGAACAGGATAGGAATCTAGTGTCTCTATGAGGGTAAAGTATCTGAAAGCCAGATGTAATATCATTATGCTGAAGTTGTGTGAAGATAGAAAAGATGAATAGGCTGAAAAAAGAATGTATCACAAAATCTGTAAATGTCACGTTGGATTTTATATATTTAGCATCATGACACCCGTAAACATCAACACCGTCAGCTTCAGGACAGGAGTGCTGTTTTGACCAGCACAATACTCCATATGTCAAGAAGGAGGAGGCAGTGAAGTGAAGGAAGGTCAGTATCTGACAATAGCAGCATCCTCTTAGTCACTGAGGTTGGACAGAGCCTAGACATGGCAAACATACACTAGTCTGTGGAGCTGCAGAGAACTCAACAGCATCTTTTCTAGCAGCTTTGGCCTGCTTTGATGTCCAGTTCCAGCACTCCCCTCTGAAAAGAGGGAGAAAGAGAGAAATTGGAATATCCAGATTATAACACAGCTCGAAGTATAGAGATAGGACTGTATCCTTTAACCTTTAAAGACAATCTATTTGAACAATGCAGAGGTAAGAGGGGTTCCCAAGCTCCCAAAATGATCAGTCAACACTGTTTTTATTTCTTTCAATTTCTTAGGGAAAGAATTGCAGTTATACAGCTTGGAGATGGTGGTGGTGGATGACAAACAGATAATGTTGACCCTGTTATCTTAGTGGCATTGTAAATGATCTCTACATAGCTGACCAAATCTAGGTCTGCTATCACCTAATAATACCAGGATACCAGTATTTGATTAAAATCCCTTCTCTTTGGTGTTTTGTCGCGTCACGAAGATATTCATCAATTCAGCTGGGTTGGGAGTTTGAGTGCATTTAAGCAGTGAGTTTCATAATTAAAGATGTACAGTGTTCCCAACTGTGCAAGAGGCGCTGTAGATGTGGTTCTTCACACAAACCTGAGCATCAGATCATGCTTTAAACATATGCTGAACAGTGTTCCCAACTGTGACATAAGTCAGCTGGCTGCCCTGATGCATAGTAAATATTATACAATTGTGACATATTTAGGTAACGTACCATTTTTGTGTTGATATAATGGTGAGTACAGACACAATTGTTAATTCAATTCAATTTGATTTATATAGCGCCATAACAATACAATTGTCTCTAGGCGCTTAGTTCAGTTTAATGCGCATAGTTAAAAGAGGACACATTGAATTAGCCTGCAGGCCTAGACTAAGGATTTCTCACTATCACTCATAGAAATATATAGAGAATTTATAATCCACTGTTCATGTCACGATTAAGTGACATGAATTTGTAGTATTTGTGTGTGTGTGTGTATGTGGTGTGTTAGAAAAAGGACACAGAGAATAAATGAATAGAGGTCAAAAGTTTGGCGAAAATGAGCAAAAAGACGACTTCAATCACCGCCATCTCCCGCTTAATAAGGAATCATCTCCCCATTGGGCTTATGACAGAGGTCTCTTTGTGGCACTACCACCTTATCAGTCCACTCCAGATTTTGCCTATGTCGCAAGGGCACCCTTAGCACCCAGCCTTGGAAGTCAGGGGCCCAGGGGACCAGCGGGCTCTGGGGCTCTCATTGTTCAAGGCAAACTGGCACGCCAATGGATAGGGCCATTTTATTTCTTTTTTTCTTTTGTTCTTTTTTTAAACCAGAGGGAAAATATTCTTCAGCACTGAACATCTTTCATTAAATAATATGGCACAAAGAAAAGCCCATCCTGATCACGGTTTCTCACCTGTTCACTAACCTCTCATCCATCCATGGGTCTTCAATAATCATAATCTTTATTTAAATTTTTTTTTTCTTCTTCAAAGACATACTCTTTTCCACTTGCACTTGATTTGTTTCTAGTATAGCCATGTTAAGAATTGCAAGCCTGTGTCATACATGCTTGCAAAGAAAATTAATGTATCCATAATATTTGCCTGAAATCATTTAGCTATATTGTGCATGTAAGGAAATAACCTTTTTCCTACGGGGACACCCAAAAAACAAATAAAGGTATAATCTGTGATTCTGGTGAAGGGTTGTAGATATTTGCGCTCAACAGCTAATCAAATTACACCCCTCCCTTCTGCTCTCCTGAAACAAAATGTTGATAGTTTGGAATAGTGTGCTTGGTCCAAGGGGAATGTTCTGCATTTACACTGCCAGGACTCAATTTACCCCCCTACGTGGAAGATTCAAGATTGCACATGAGATTCACATTTATATATGGTATTGGGGTGCTGACTTGATGAATGTCTCCAAATTGTCCTTGCTCTTTCTGTACCATGGGTAGGCAGCTAAGTGGAGAAAGGCCATTGCTTTGAAGGACTAACTGCAAAAATGAAATGTTGCCCAAAAAGATGGTTACATTAGCTGTGTCAATAGTAATGTTAGCATTAGACCAAGGCCAGATTAACAGTTCTTAAGAAATCTCTTAAAGGGAAACTTTGAGATTTTTCAACCTGGGCCCTATTTTTGATCTTTTTGTGTCCAAACTCTTACCAAAGACAATTAACGACTGAAATCAGTCGAGTGTTGAGTTATAACGCTATAACCGGAAACCACAAAACGTCTGTACAATATAATACCATGGGGCATGCATCCACGCAAAAGTAAACCACTTTTTTTCATTGATAGGTTCATAATGTAATTCTAAGTGTCATGGAAAGGATCCCTACAGAGATGTGTCTGTTTACCTCAATAACTGTAAAGAAACTGAAACTTAAACTACAGAAACTGTAGAAAAATATATTTAGTGGCATGGCATGGCATCTTACGTTATCGTGCCATCTATAATGAGCAGAGCTGTAATGTTAAGTGAGTAAAGAGTTGTCTATAACTGTACCCAGTCCCACATACTGCTTGAGGCAGGCAACACAATGTAGTCCGTCTTTTTTCTGCTTTAGCATATTAATAGCAAGATCTTTATTTTTACGAGATGACAACATTTAGTTACAAAAGTCCGACTGATAACTATATGTAACCGGCAGAATTACGGTCCTGTCTCCCAGCAGCCACCGTAGCCCCGGTCCTGCTCTGCCACGCCCCTGAGTAGCACTCTGGCTGTTCATTCATTAGCCAAAGTGCTGCTCCTATATAACAAGCTAACCAGGTAGGATGATACTGGTGTTTGTAATGCACAAGACGCTTCCGGGTAGCATGCGTTTCGCTGCCGAAGGTCTCGGTTGGAAGACATCGAGCGAACACACCCTGCTGTATTCTATAGGAAGACAAGTCCAGGTAAACTTTCCCTACGTAGTTAACGGTTTGAAATGCTTGTGTGTAAGCTCCGTATGGATGGATGTGACATAGCATCTGTTCATCATTGTTAGCTGATTATCTGAATGTTGGAGGATTCAAATAATTATGTGAACTATGTTCGTGTGCTCAACTAGGTGTTGGTGGTGAGCTGCCAGGGAGCCCTATTCTCAGTGTTTGCTCTGTCCGTACCGCATGAAGGTAACATTGGACAATCTGATGTATTTCATGACCATTTAATACCTGTTTATTATGTATGGTCATGTATATAACAGATTTAGATTTTGTTTCTTTCTTCAGGAAGATTTGCCACTGCTGCTTTGCCTGTTATAAATTTAGGGTGATTTCAGCTTTTGACTCCGTTGTTTTGTATTGTTTGCTTTTGTATTTGTTTGTTTGACTTAGCCTAAACCTAGGTGTGAGCTAGGTTTAGCGTGCTGCTTTTTTATTGCTTTTATTATTGTCCCCAACTCCTCTTCTCCTTTCCTCTCCAGAGTGTTGCAGCTGTCTGCGGGGCAGGTCGTCAGATCTGAGTCCTTTTCTTCGCGCACTGCATGTATTGAGTGGTAACGTGCACCTCACCATTGCGGTGATACCTGTTTGCAGTGTCTGTGCCTACGTGTGTTGTGTGCAGAGGTGTTTATGTGTGTGTGGACGTGTGAGTAGGCATACGAATCAAGAGCACGGGTGGTGTGTCGGTCTCACTCCCTTTTTCAGGACAGGTAACCCCCTGCAACAGCTGCTCCCTATATCCCTTACCATTCTGGTGGCAGCCATTACCCATTCTCTGGCTGTATTTTAGCATCATTTAGCCTTGTATTAATAAATCCTGTTATTTTTATACTGGAATATCTCGTCTCTGTCGTTACTGGGACGTACCTGTATGAGAGCCCACTTGTCTCTATCAAAAGGTACCATTTACACGAACAATATATCTTGGTGTGAAAGTCACCAGGTGGCGTAGTCGCATCCAGAGCCAAAACCTAACTACCACTAGGTTCCATATATTTTAACTCATCAAACGGTTTGCCTATGTTTTCTACTGCCGTTTTTTAACTCAGACCTTATTTTCGCCAATTTTGCGAAAACCCATTCATTTTTTCTTTGGAACAAGGTAGTTTTCAAATGCCAACACTACAAAAGAACAAAACTTCCGGTTGACTTCCACACTCTATAAGGAGAAAGACAGCAGCCTGGCTTCAACCATCAGGTGTAAGACAAAGTGAAGCATCTTTATTTAACCCAACAGTCGTGATTCAGGATTGGGTTAATTGTTTTCATCTCCAAGTGAGTGTGCTGTGCTTGCTTACTTATTGGTGTTACCTACAGTTTGCTAACTTGGTGTTAGCTGTGGTAGCTATTTCAAGCTAGCTCTTGTTAGATCATTTAGTTCAGGTACAAAGAGATTTTGTCACAGATCGGAGTCAGGAATCGAACCCGGCCGCTGGATTGCTAGTCCAGTGAGGATCTTTACAAGCTAAGCAGGACCTACGTGCAGGATGTTTGTATGAATTGTTTTCTTTATTCTTTTTACAACAAAAAGACAATACAACTCACAGAAAATATAAAAGGTCCAAAACCTAAAAGGCAGGGACTGCACAGGGATTTTGAAGGGCCATTGCTCTGCCCTGGAAAAAAAGGGGCAACACGTTCATTTTTGTAACCGCCGCCGCCACGCCCCCTCCCCCTGGACGCATATTCTGCCTATATCACTTAAAACTCTGAAATTGTCAGGGTCGATCACTAACCGCCGCCACGCCCCCTCCCCCCGCGCACATACAGTCATGGACAAAAATATTGGCACCCCTGCACTTCTGTCAGATAATGTACCAATTCATCCAGAAAAAATTTGCAATTACAAATGCTTTGTTATTCACATGTTGATTTATATTGTTTGCATTGGAACAACGCAAAAAAAGCAGAGAGGAAAAGCCAAATCTGACATGATTCCACACAAATCCAAAATTATTGGCATTTTCATAATTGTATTTCAAGCATGTAATGCTCCTTTCATTTGTATTTAAACTCACCTGTGGCAAGTCACGGATGCTGGTAATATAGAAATCACATTTGCAACCAGTTAAAATAGAGCAAAGTTCACTCAACCTTTGTGTTGTGTGTCTGTGTATACCGCACTGAGCATGGAGAAAAGAAAGAAGAGCATAGAATTGTCTGAGGATTTGAGAACCAAAATTGTAGAAAAGCATGGACAATCTCAAGGCTACAAGTCCATCTCCAGAGATCTTAATGTTCCTGTGTGCGCAGTGTCATCAAGATGTTTACAGCCAATGACATTGTCACTAACCTCCCTGGATGTGGAAGAAAGAGAAAAATTGATGACAGAATGCAACAAAAGATAGTTCGAATGGTGGATAAAAAACCTAGAACAACTTCCAAATAAATTCAAGCTGCCCTGCAGACACAGGGTACAACAGTGTCAGCTCGCACTATCCTTTGCCCTTTGAATGAAATGGGATGCTATGGTAGGAGACCCAGGAGGTCCCCACTGCTGACACAGAGACATAAAAAGCCAGACTGGAGTTTGACAACTTTCCTGGGGAAGCCTAAATCATTTTGAGAGAACATCCTGTGGACAGATGAGACCAAAGTAGAGCTTTTTGGTAAGGCAGTTTACAGACAACGAAATGAGGCCTTTTAAAGAAAAGAACACAGTCCCTACAGGCAAATATGGTGGAGCTGGACCGATGTTTTGGGGCTGCTTTGCTGCTTCTGGAACCCGATGCCTTGACTGTGTGCATGGCATCAGGAAATCTGAGGACTACCTAATCATTTTTGGGCGCAATGTAGGGCCCAGTGTCAGAAAGCTGGGTCTCCGTCAGAGGACATGGGTCTTCCAGCAGGACAATGACCCCTAGCACACTTCAAAAAGCACCCAGAAATGGTTAAGACAAAGCACTGGAGAGTTCTGAAGTGTCCGAGATGAGTCCTGATCTTAATTCCATAGCACAACTGTGGCATGATCTCAAAACAGTAGTTGGGAGAAGGCACCCTTCAAATGTGAGAGACCTGGAGCAGTTGGCAAAAGAAAAGTGGTCCAAAATTCCAGTAGAGGTGTAAGACACCTCATTCATGGTTACAGGAAGCAATTGATTTCAGATATTTTTATTTTTTTATTTTTGAGGGTGTGCTACCCATTATTAAGTTGAGGGTGCCAATAATTTTGTCCAGACCATTTTTGGAGTTTTGTGTGAAAAAAGGTCAGATTTGGCATTTTTTCTCAGATTTTTTGTGTTTTTCCAATGCAAAATAAATAAATAAACATGTGAATACAAAAGCATTTGTAATTGCAACAATTTTCTGGGAATAGTGGTGCATTATCTGACAGAAGTGCAGGGGTGCCAATATTTTTGTCCATGACTGTATACCGCAATTACATGAAGTTCGGCAGCCGTAATACTATTTAAAAAATATATACATTTCCTTCGGAGGGGCAACTGGTTGAGCCTCTCAGTTAACCCATTGGACTGAGGATGGAAGCTGAAGGAGAGACTGGCAGTTGCCCCGATGAGTTTGCAAAACGCCCGCCAAACCCTGGAGGAGAACTGGGGACCACGATCAGACATGATATCCTGTGGAAGACCAAAATTGGAAACACATGATTAAAAGTCAGCTTGGCCGTCTCCAGCGCAGACGAAAGCTTGTACAAGGGAATAAAATGAAAGGCTTTAGAGAATCTGCCAATAATAACTAAAATCTTGAGACTCTGGAAGGCCGGTGATGAAGTCCATCGATATGTGGGACCAGGGTCAGCTTGGAATTATCAGGGGATGCAGCAACCCCTGGGGTCGCTGGTGAGGGTTCTTACTTAGGGTGCAAATGGAGCAGGCCCCCACAAAAGACACTACATCCCTTGCCATACCAAGCCACCAAAAGTGTCTCTGGAAGAATTCCAAGGTTCTTTGGGATCCGGGATGAGCAGTAATATGTGAGGAGTGGCCCCACTGAAGTACCTGGGATCGCACCCTTTGAGGAACATAAAGGAGTCCGGGCCTTCTTGGACCTGGACCTGGTTCGTCCTGCTGAGCCCGTTTGACTCTTGCTTCTATTCCCCAGCGGATGGGAGCCACGATCCGAGAAGATGGGATAACGGATCTCTCCTCCCTCTCCTGGTTAGCAGAGGAAAACTGCCTGGACCGGGCATCAGGCTTAATGTTCTTGGAACCCGGGCGATAGGAAAGGGTGAACTCAAAACGGTTGGAAAACAAGGACCACCAAGCCTGGCGTGGGTTGAGGCACTTTGCATGCTGGAGGTATTCCAGATTCCTGTGGTCAGTCCAGACCAGGAAAGGGTGTTGAGCTCCTTCCAGCCAGTGTCTCTACTCCTCGAGTGCCATCTTGACAGCCAGCAACTCCCGGTCGCCAACATTGTACTGGGACTCTGTGGGACTTAACCAGTGAGCATACAAGGCGCACGGGTGGATCAAAGATAGATGCTGAAGAGAAACGAGCCTTGAGTACCTGAAAGGCCTCTTCTGCCCTGGAGCTCTAGACGAAGGGTTCCTTATCCTTCTTGGTGAGAGCGGAGATCGGTTCCGGGACCGAGCTGAAGCCCCTGATGAACCTCCGATAAAAGTTAGCAAACTCCAGGAAGCGTTGAACCTCCTTGATGGACTTAGGAGGAGGCCAGTCTTACACCGCCCTAGTCTTCCTTGGGTCCATCTGAATCAGGGCCTCCCTGAGAATGAAACCCAAGAAGGAGACCTCGGGCACATGAAACTTACACTTCTGGGGTTTAAGGAACAGGTGGTTCTTAAGTAGTCTCTGGAGAACTTGCCGTACGTGATGGTGGTGTTCCTGTAAAGAACTAGAAAAAATAAGAATGTCATCAAGGTAAACAAAAACAAAGCGATTGATCATATCCCGAAGAACATCATTAATGAGGGCCTGAAAACCTGCTGGGGCATTCGTACGGACTAAAGGCATGACCTGGTACTCATAATGCCCCGAGGGTGTATAAAAGACAGTCTTCCACTTGTCTCCCTCCCGAATTCGTACCAAGTGGTAGGCGTTACACAGATCCAACTTGGTGAAGATGGTTGTACCCTGAAGTAGCTCGAAAGCAGAAGACATGAGAGGCAGAGGATAACGGTTGCGAATAGTTATTTTGTTCAGACCCCGATAGTCGTTGCAGGCCCTCAGGGTGCCATCCTTCTTGCTGACGAAATTAAATCCTGCTCCAGCTGGGGATGTAGACGGACGAATGAAGCCTGAAGCCAGGGAGTCCCTAATGTAGGCATTCATCGCCTTCCTCTCTGGTCGGGAGAAAGAGAAAATTCGCCCACGAGGAGGGCTAGTACCTGGGTAGAGAAATCATCAGAGGTGGGGGAGTTGCGGCCCGAGTCTTGCTGAAGACCTCCTTTAGATCCAAATACTCCGCAAGCACCTTGGTTAATTTGGCGGGATCAGGAGGCTCGGGAGGTAGAAACGGAGGATCCGAAAAGAGGCAGGTGGCGTGGTAGGTAGGACCCCACTCAAGAATGTGGCCAGTCACCCAGTCGATGCGGGAGTTGTGGCGGTTGAGCCAGGGGAATCCCGGAACTCAAGTTCAACTAAATCTCCTCGCAATGATGCCCAAACTGCATCCGCACACGAGATGTTACCTGGGTCACCCTGCCGTTCCCCAGCGCTCGACCGTCAAGGGCTGTGACTGCTAGCGGGGTCTTGAGAGCGACCTGAGGAATCTTGAGCTGCCGTGCTAGGTTGGCGTCGATGAAATTGTCAATGAAGAGTCAACCAGAGCCTGGCAAGAGTATTCGTTCTCTCCCAGGAGATGGTGATGGGGACATAAACAGCTTGGTCGGGAGACTCGGAGGACAAGGTTACGCCCTTTACAACCCTCCCCTGGCTGGGCGGACCTGCTCTTTTCCCGAGAGCTCAGGGCAAGATGTCAGGAAGTGGCCCGATTTACCGCAATACAGGCAGCATTTGTCTCGCATTCGGCGATCCCTCTCTCTGGTAGACAGCCAGGTGCATGCCATCTGCATGGGCTCAGGGTCCTTAAAAGGTCGGGACAAGGAGCTCCATGGGTGTGGTCTCTGGAAGCAATCCTGATCCCGACAGCGCCAAAACATCTAGACTGTATGCTTGCCCTGCATCATAGAGCCACAGGGGCCACCGTGGATTCCGACCTTATAAAGCAAATAAATGGAGAGAGGTGCTTAGGAGGGTTGTGTCTGTCTTGGGGGGAGAGGGGTCTCGCATTTAGCGGAAACGACGAATTGCTAGGTTCACCACACAACTGCAACTTCTTGGGCATCTTAGAATTGTTTTCACAATTTGACCAGTGCAGAGCATATGATAGTTTGTAGTACTTACAAAAAAACTAAACAAGCAATTACAAATTACACGATTTACACAAAGTATTTCTCTGTAATAGTCGACCCCTGATTTATCCCATGTAGATCAGCTCACCTTTATATTCAGATTTGTGACCAAAACGGGCCATTTAGTGGAATGCTTTCTAGGATTTGAGCCCATCACTAGTCACACTGTGGACAGCTTAGCAGACTGTGTTGTCTCAATGGTGCACAATCTTGGACTAGACTTGGCAAACTGCCACGGACAATCGTATGACAATGCCTCTAACATGTCTGGAAGATACAACGGATTGCAGGCGCATCTAAAGAAGAGGAATCCATTGATTCACTATGTCCTCTGTGCTGCCCATTCTTTAAATCTGGTCGGAGTCAACCGTATTGAAGCCTGTAGCAATGTAGTTGGCAAATATTTTGACTTATTGCAGTCTCTGGGGCACAGTATTTGGAGATTCAAATGTGCGCATCGATCTAACTCTTAAATCTCTCTCCACTACACGCTGGAGCTGCTCAACAAAAGCACTTTGGCAAAATTACCAAAAGATACGAGAGGCATAGGACTTTGTCTACGGATGACACAGAAAAAAGGGACACGCGCTCTGAAGGGGCTGCGCTCTGTGCGCAATTGGAGACATTGGAGATGGCGTTCATGGCCAAGTTTTGGGATACTATATTATCAAGATTTCAAGCAACTAGCGCTATTTTGCAGCAAAGTAATATAGCCATTGTAACTGCAGTTAGGGCACTTGAATCGTTGCATGATTTTGTGGCTGCACAGAGAGACATTTTTGACAGTTTTGAGAGGGCCGCTCTGAGTTTACCTGGCGTCGGCCAGACTTACAGACATGACAGCCATCGCAGAAAGAGACACAAGATTGTTTTTGCTGACAAGAGTGGAAAGCAGGATATTGAGCTTGATGGAAGATGCAGGTTTGAGGTAGAGACCTTCAATGTTGCCATCGACATGCTTACTCAGAGCCTCTGACACCGTCTGGAGGCCTACAGGCACCGGTGCAGTTTGTTCAGTGTGCTTTTCTGTGCAAAATCTGAGTCCAATGCCTCAGTAATTGAGAAAGCTAAAGTTCTGGCATCTGCGTACTCATCTGACCTAGATGACAGTTTAGGCGATCAACTAATTCAGCTCAGATAATTTATTAAGCCTGAAGATGATACAAGCCATCTATGTTTCTGTGACGGAACGAAATATGTGCCGTCACTTTAGATAGCGCTCTGAAAGACGTTGGGGAATTGTTTGGGTAAAATAAGTGTACAGTGGGTTTTGTGCGTGAGTGCTTCATGGACTGTATGACTGGAGTGAAACGTAATCACGAGTGAAACAGCATGGCGCCGTGCTGTGAGCCAGTGATCCGAATCACTCATGGACATTGAGAATAACTTGAATCACGGAAGCTTACCTGCAGGATAACCGGCGTTGGTCAAAGCCGATTGCATGTAACGAGGACTTCCTTATTCACGCAGGAGCGCCAAACAATGGACTGTTCCATTTGAGTTAGGGGTGTTTTGGTCCATATAGGATAATGTTCTTATATCTGTCAGAAGCCCAATTAAGTATATTTGTGCATGTGATGATGCCAAATATAAATTGTTGTATGCATTATACATGTTTAATAGTTAAAATGTATGTCTGTTTAGATCATTAACTCCTGGGAGGGGGAGTTATAGGGAATATAACCTGCATCCAGGTAATGGCAGGGGAGTCTAGCTTGGGCCTCTGAGGTGAGAGGATGCCTGTACATGTTGTGAACGCCCAGCGTTCCAAGAGACACGACGAGGGTGTTTTTCATCAAAATTGGTCCATTTATTAACTCTTAAACTTACAAACTCAGGTAGTCAAACACAAAAGCCATAAGCCCACAGGCTTGAACACAGAGTTACTGGAACCTTTCCCTTGTCAGTCCTGCTTCACTCTGACTCTAAACTCTTGTCTGACTAGTTTGAAACTGAGCAGCAACTAGTCAAACAATTTGCACCTGAGCCTTCAATCAGTGGATGGCCCGACCTCCCTAGTCCCCAGAGCACCTCCGCAGGGTCCTAGAGCCTGCCCAGTACAGCCCTGGTGCGGTAAATACCATCCACAAGGGAATTCACTAACTTTTAAACCTAGTGGGACCCCAAGAGCAGCTTGGGGTACCACAATGTCTAATTCAACTATTATTTCAATTCAGTAGAACTAATATCTTTAAGTTTGTTTTGGAAAACTTTTATCTGTTACATGTAAAGTTTGTTTTGTCTGTTCACCTGCCGGCAGCCTAAATAAATCTGCACCTTTTTGGACTATTGAACACCTTCTACTGGCTACTGCCTCTGCCGCTTAACACCCTACCTCACAGTTCCCAAATGTTTATGTCGCACTGCGGCTATTTCTGACTCTGCCCATCACTAATTGCGAAGGGGAGCGGTCATTCTCTGTCCTGTCCAGGATTAAAAATGAATTGACTAAGATGACGCAAAAACGCCTCAAGGCACTTTCTCTCATGGCAATTGAGAGCGAACTGACCAAAACACTGGACTTTGATGATATCATGGATGATTTTGCACGAAGCAGGGCCCCTTGGTTTCATAATCCGTCCATGGTGTTAGTCTACATTTTAGTAAACAATGAAAATCAGAAGACAGACAGTTGAACTGATCAATGCAAAGTGATCCTATTGACAGTAATTTAAATGTTATATCATACCTGCATATCGCTATCAGAACTAGATCTACTTCGATGGAACTGAGCCTTAGCTTTGAGGTAAGTCTCGTTATCTCCCAACGATGTAATATGCTGTGTAACTTAACGTTGCTATAATATGCTGTATAACTTAAACTTGATTTGGAAAAAATTATCCTACTTTAGCAACGTTACGTGTGTCGTGATCCGTCACCTTTTCCAACATGTTTAACGTTAACTATAATGGAAAGCTTGTCAGCTTGTTATGCTAGCATGTCAGCTAATATCAGTGAATTGTGTGTTAACGTTAGCCTACAATGTCACTCAGTTCAATGCAAATAATTTTGGGAAGGCTATCTCCACTGCATCCATATTGTTATTTGATATTAATGTATGTCACTGTCGTAAGATATGAGAGAAATGAAAATGAACACATAGTGCTAATGAAACAAGACAGTAAGGCTAATGTCAGGCTACATAGGAGTAGGCTACATTACCAGGATAAATTGTATATGTGTATTTAGTGTTGACTGTAGATTACATTTATTACAATTATGCTACACTCTAACAGCTTTACAATAACAATGGAAGTTTGTGAGTATTAAGCCATATAGTCACAGGGTTATAGTTATAATAAAATGCAGTTTTACTGATGAAAATCTAATGTTTTTTTTTTTGTCTAGGCGAGGGTTCTCGCTACTCTTGCCGAACATTCACTTCCTTTAACCATTGCTCCAGTGATGGTGAACCTGGCCCAAGCGCTGGCTGAAGACAAAGTAGCTTTGAGTGGGCTGAAGCTATCACGCAGTTTACAAAATGATCCATGGATTGGGATGATATGTTAATAAATGTGTCTTTTTTTTTTACCTGAAGCAAATGTTGTCTTTTCCCTTTATTTTCTTTTTGGAGTACACCAGAATGTTTAATTTACATGTTAAAATCACAATTCTTGTATGGGGGGGGGGGGGGGCGCCCCCACACCCCCCTACAGGGATTTGGTTTGTTACCTTTTTCAGCCCTTCTGAGTTTGCAGGTATGTTAAATGCTTTGTAAGCCATAATGTTACTGGTGTGTTTCTGCTGAATGATTATGGGAATTGGGATTGATTTGTGGATTTCTCTGAGAGATCAAGTCTTTCATCCTTTTCTTCTCAGCAGTACCATGGCCTCATTTCTCCTCCTGCCCCAGCTATCACTGAACTCCAAGCCAACATCGAGACTGCATTCTACTGCTGCTGGCTAGCTGGACTCTTCTCTGATTGCTGTACAAACACTATACAGTCAAGCCAGAAAGTGTGCCCACCCTTTCACCTTTTCCACGTTTTATTACGTGACAGACATATTTTCCAATAGATTAAGTAAATATTTTGTCTCAGAATTTCACACAAAATAGTCCATAATGAAAACAGGTTTTTAGACATCTGTGCTAATTTATAAAAAATAAAAATGTAAAATATAATATGTACACAAGTGTGCACATCCTTTGATATGACACCCAAAACTGAGCTGAGGTGCATTTTGTTTCCACTGATACTGCTTGAGATGTTTTTATATCTAAATTGGAGTCCACCTGTGACACATTTAATTGATTGGACATGATTGGGGATTGCCAACACCTGCCTACATTTGACAGTGCACGTCAGAGCGAACTCCAAGCCATGGGGTCCAAGAAATTATCTGTAGACCTCAGAAACAAGATCGTGTCAAGGCATAGATCTGGAGAAGGCTACGGAAAAATCTCTGCAGCTTTACAGGCCCCAGAGAGCACAGTGGCCACCATCATTCGTAAATGGAAGAAGTTTGGAACTACCAAGAATCTTCCAAGACCTGGCCGCCCGGCCAAACTGAGCATTCGGGGAAGACCGGCCTTGGCCAGGGAGGTGAGCAGGAAATCCAGGGTATCCTTGTGGAGATGGGAGAACCTTTCAGAAGATCAACCATCCAAGCAGCACTCATCAAGGCTTTATGGAAGAGTGGCCAGACGGAAGCCCCTCCTTAGTAAAAGGCACATCACAGCCCGCTTGGCGTTTGCCAAAAGGTACCTAGAGGACTTTCAAACCATGAGAAACAAGATTCTCTGGTCTGATGAAACCAAAATTGAACTTACCAAGCGTCACGTCTGGAGGAAACACTCATAACCTGGCTAATACCATCCCTACAGTGAAGCATGGAGGTGGCAGCATCATGATGTGGGGATGTTTTTCAGCAGCGGGATCTCGGCGATTAGTCCTGATAGAGGGAAAGATCAATGCAGCTAAGTACGCCGAGATCCTTGAAGAAAACCTGCTCCAGAGCGCTCTGGACCTCAGACTGGGGCGAAGGTTTACCTTCCAACATGACAACGACTGAAACACAAAGCCAAGAGAACAAAGGAGTAGCTTTGGAGAAAGTCTGTGCGTCCTTGAGTGGCCCAGCCAGAGCCCAGACCTGAATCCAATTGAACATCTGTGGAAAGAGCTGAAAATGGCTGAGTACCGACGCTCCCCACCTGACGGAGCTTGCAAGGATATGCCAAGTGGAAAGGGCAAAAATGTCCAGAAACAAGTATGCCAAGCTCGTAGCTTCTTTCCCAAGATGCCTTAAAGCTGTAATCGCTGCCAAAGGTGCAGCAATCAAGTATTAGGCTAAGGGTACAGATATGTAACCCCTAAATAACCTATTTTTGTCAGTATAATAAAATTGCATATTTTCTAAAAACCTGTTTTCACTTCGTCATTATTGGCTATCGTGTGTAGATGTTTGAACTCAATCTATTGTAGTATAAGTCTGTAACGTAATAAAGCGTGGAGAAGGTGAAATGGGTGTGCAGACTTTCCGGCTTGACTGTATATATAAAAACACAAAATATTTTTGGTCAACAACTGATCTGCGATAGGAACAAAACCATTAGAGGCATACTTGTCCCCTTCCCTTTCCCTCTCTATAAGAGACATGCTAGTGACAGATGACAAGTCTAGGGATTTTAGCGTAATTATTAGCACCCCTACCTCTGGTGTCCGAAGTATACATGTTATTTGAGTCCCCTGCAGACTATTCTCATTTGTAGTTCCACGTTGGTGGAACGAACTGCCTAGCACTACCAGAGTAGGGGCGTCCATCTCTACCTTTAAGGAGCTCTTGAAGACCCAACTCTTCAGAGAGCACCTCCCTTCCTAACTTGCACTTCGACTAGTACTTAACTTGCACTTACAGCAGTTACATTCCTGCACTTCTTTTTTCAATTTTTTTTTTTTATTTCTTATGTAAAATGTATTTATTGTTACACTAGGTATCTATTGCTCGTAGCTTGACTGTTCGTAACTGCTCGTAACTCTCCCTTGTACGTCGCTTTGGACAAAAGCGTCTGCTAAATGACTAAATGTAAATGTAAATGCAGTGCTGAACTGTGTACATTTAAAACTGCAGGGCGTGCAACACATTCAAAACCTATCAACTGTGCATACAAACACAGCAAAACAGTTATCCATGTATCTCTCAGCTAGGTCCACTGTTTTTTCAGTTATGAAGCATAATGTAGGCTGTGCTAGACATGATGAACTAGATAGCTAGAGAATAACCTGGTTAGAGTTGCTAGTGTCATTACACAACTGTTTTGTGTGCAGAGACACCGTCTTTTATTTGGACTTGGCAAACTGCACCAAAATTGTAATAGTAGCAATTTAGACACTCTATAGCATTTTAAAAGTGCATAACAGCAGGAAGATCTGACATTAGATAGAAAAGCATTTCAGGTGGACGGCTAACATAATGCACTGGAAAAAACACTGTTTCACTGGTAAGACTCGATCGGGTTTAGTGACTCGCATTTATCAATAAAATATGAAATTAGATATTCTTCATGCATTATGGATTCTTTTTTTTTGAAGTGGGTCGGGTGAGGCGCAAACGATCTTTTCTCGAAATCTGGTTGTTGTTCCATGAGTTCACTTTCTGGGGCTTTTAATAAATCAGGTTGTTGTTCCATGAGTTCACTTTCTGGGGCTTTTACTAATTTGTCCCATTCACCCCGCCTCAAATACTACTAACTACATTTCTTACTTTAAAATGTGACACTGCCATGTTAATATTGTAATATTGACCAACTGTTGAATTGAGGGGGTTTGCCTGTTCATGTACTGCAGGCAGAGGACTTTGCGATCACACTGCTGCACTCCTGTACCAGACAGCACACTACAGCACCATGGGCACCAATATCGTTTGTGATTACAACATTTTGTTGTAATCACAAACCGCAAACCACACAAATCACCAATTACTCACTTGCTGTCACTAGCCTTGCCTCCTGTGCCACCATGGTGAATCATATCTGTTATTCCTAAAACACACATTGTGTACACAAAAAGGCAGAGATCACAAAATATGTTCAAAGGGAGGACCAAAGTCACCTGACTTTGTTCAAAGCTCACTCACCTCTCTGTAGAGCAGGAGCTGTTGCATGAATGTCAGTCTTTTGATTTATGCTTCCAATTCCTCAGGGCTTCATCTAATGCACCTGATGTGAGCACACAAGACAAGTTTAAGCATACAAAAAGTACAGGCAGAATGGCACATAATTGTATCGATATGTTATGCACCACTACAGTAATGTGCATTTAACTTTCGACATTCCGTAGGACCACTGCATTTTTGCCAGGTGTATGGGTAGCCTATAACTTTACTGACTGTAATCTGTCATCTTTGCTCCTCATGAAGGAAGTTAGCCAGTTAACCTCGGGGGTAAATAGGCTACATGAAAGTAGAAGAGTACCAGAATCTTTTTAAGGACTTTGTAAATTACCATGTCCAAACTAAATCCCGTATACTAGATATGTAGCAAGCTATCTGGTTTAATTAAACAATTATAAACGTTTTTTATTAGCTAACTAGGTCTAATTAACAATTTCAAACAGCATGCATATACACACAAATGTACATCTAGGTATTTTTGCTTGGCTAACTTTAGTCGTCCATTCAAGGGCAAGATTAGCCTACCTGGTAACGTTAATCTGTGGTCTCTGGCAACGCTAGCAACAACGTTCTCTTTATCAAACCTAACCTTTCAGTCGACCTGCCGAAAACGGACTTCCTGGCCGGGGTTCTGAGACCATAGGAAAACATAAGGCTTCTTTTAATCCTGTTCAGACTACTGGTTATTGTAGGTATTGTAGGAGGTCCATGCTGCGCAAGTGCATAAAAAAACAACCGTGACACCCATTTCTATTGATGGCTTAAATCCCTTTACCCTCTTGCGATCATCACAGGGAAATTAGTAAACGTTTAGATAGGGCTGTTTTTGTTTGCTTGTTTGTACACAGAGACACATCACCACTTGTTACTCCTCGACCCTGCCATTGTCGCTCATTAGTAATAGGGATGATGGACGTATGCAGGCAGTCAATGATCTGCACTCGGCTGCTTGTGACAACTGAATGTGGAAGTCTAGAGAGTTGAATTTTCAGTCAGGATAAAATACAGTTTTAGACCAAATTCATTATTTTTTATTATTACACTCAGTTAAAATTTATTTGGGAATTTAATTCCAAACTAATACATTCTATTTCAAATTCTGCTATTCAGATTCAGTTTGTTGAGCAATTCAGATCCAAATTAAAATGATTCAGATTCAGTTTCAATTGACACATATTTCTGCCCATATATTTACGTCAGAAAGGCCTACATAAATACTGTGTACTACCTTGTGATATGGATAATCATGTTTCATCTTACAAGAGCCAGCTGTTTTATGTTATAATTTTGATTTATAGTACAGTAACTGAAATATCCTGTATTGCTACAATTACATTTTCTTTTACAGAAGTTGTATTTACAATGCATTAGGCTACAACATATTTAGTATTTAGACATAGACCTACTGCTGGGTAATCTTTGAGAGAGGAGACAGCTTTTATAAAAGCCTTTACATTTTTTAAATATACATTTCATAAAAGGTTTAAAAGGAAAATAGTTCAAATCAGAGTGCATGTATTTATTAATAATATATAATTTGGGGTTTACCCAAACCAGTATTATATGGGCCCAGGGTGACCAACAGCGACTTTTTTTATCCAATACTGGAGTGAGGCAAATCAGAGAAGTTATAAGGGAGGCGACAAATCACTGACAGGAAAATGATTGGGGGAAATATGAAATCTCTAACGCTAAACTTGGCGTATCTGGAACCAGAGACGTGCACAGGAGGGGGCTAAGGTTGCTCGGGCAACTGCCCGTTTGCCCTCCTCGACTGAAGTTGCCCCTCCGAAGGAAATATATATATATTTTTAAATAGTATTACGGCTGCAGAACTTCATGTAATTGCAGAATATGTGCGTGGGGGGAGGGGGCGTGGTGGCGGCGGTTAGTGATCGACCCTGACAATTTCAGAGTTTCAAGTGATATAGGCAGAATATGCGTCCAGGGGGAGGGGGCGTGGTGGCGGCGGTTAGTGATCGACCCTGACAATTTCAGAGTTTCAAGTGATATAGGCAGAATACGCGACCAGGGGGAGGGGGCGCGGCGGCAGTTACAAAAATGAACGTGTTGCCCCTTTTTTCCAGGGCAGAGCAATGGCCCTTCAAAATTCCTGTCTGGAACTGAAAGTCCTGTATTATAAAGAGCCGATCACATTGTTGAAAACAACATAACTGTGTTTGGCCTCCCCTGCACGTTTTTTATTTCCACAGCTGCCATAGTAATACTCACGACGCAAAATGTGGTGGTACAGATACATGTCAGCAACTCGAACGGTGGCTTCGCATTGAGTGGGTGTGGCGTGTGGAAATAGCGTAACAGACTGGACTATCCAGCTAGTTAGCAAGCTAGCCAGCTAGTAGGCTAGTATCACTTGTCTTTATATCAAAACTGTCATTCTGTTAAGCACATGATTAAATATCTAACATACCAGGAACAACAACAACCCCTTACAAGGCCATCCAAACTTTTATTTGAGCAAATTAAACGACCGAACAACGCCATAGTCCTGCAATTCTCAAACCGTCAGAGACAACACCAAACAATCTGATTGGTTGCCGCTGGCGAAATGCGCTCCTCATTTGCATAGGATTAAACTTTCCCAAACTTTTTTCTGTCGTCCATTTGGACTTCGTCCAATTTGCTTGTCTACTTCACAATCGGCTGCCTCTAACAGAAATTAATGGGAAATAGAATTTCGCTAATTTAACCTACAATCTTGCAAAATATCATTTTGGTTCTACACAACAGCAGCGTTCATTTTTGTGTTTTTTTTGCATATGTCCATTTTCTTCATGAAAAAAGAAATGAAATGAAATGATCTTAGATCAAATGTTCTAAATCAAATCATTTCAATAATCTTTTTTATCTTCATGGGCCACTCAAACTACATGTTCTGCCATGACCTGCGCTCAGCATTGTCAGTATCCCATTTGTCTGAGGGGGGAATTATTATTGGAGATAAGGGTGTGTTTGAAAGGTGTATGTGTGTGTGTGTGTGTGTGTGAGGAGATGGGGGGGGGGGTGAGGGTGCAAGTGGGCCTCTCTTTGGTTCTCTTGCTCACTGCTGTGGCTGACAGATTTAGAGTATTCCATAATGCACAAGTCTGTTTTTATTACTCTCGCTGCGGGAACACTATTTCATCAAGTGCATGATTCAGTCCCAGGACATGAAGGAGAGAAGTCCCCCCCCCCCCTCTATGGGGCTATATTTCTTCCAATCAAATGCTGGGGTAGTTGGGGGATAGGGAGAAAAAACGAGCAGCCGCCATCACCACTCTTACAGAATAATACTGCCAACTTTTATGTAAAAAGAAGGAATGATGGACAAACACAAGAAGGGATGACAAGTTTAATGATGTGTGTATGGATCATAAGAGATTGGAAAACTGACAGAGAATCAGCCTTTTTGACGCCTATAAATTGTCCACCTTGGTGTTAAAAGACTATAATCAGGAGTGAATGTTGGGTTTGATGCTGGGGTGGGTGGGGGGTTGGTTATTGGGAAATTTGGAGGGGCTGTGGTTGGCGCAGCAGGTCAGGGTTAAGTAATTTTCTTCGGCAAGTTAAGCGTATAATGAAGAAGTCAGCACGGAGGGGGAATTGTGCCGGCACCAGTTTGTCTTCATTTATTATGCCAAATCTCATGATTCTGGCGTCACTGCACAGGGGCTCGCACCACTGGACGACATATCGCTTCATTTACACAAGGTAATGAAAGCAGGGGATGGGGAGGACAAAACAATTTACCAGCTGACATGGGAAGAAGTGATTTGTGAACACAGGTTAGTGCAAGTATGGAGTAAGGGAAAGACAGAAAACAAGGCTGAGAGGGGAAAGGGGAGGGAAGCTGAGAGAAGGAAAAGGAGCATTCGCAGTGGACTAGCCACGTCTCTGTGATCACAGCTATGGCTGCAAGGGCTCCAGAGAGAAAAACATCAACACAGGCAGAGTTCATAGACACACTAAATAATACATTACAGCAATTGGCAAAAAGCATACCTACAAATAGAAACACATACAAGCACACATGCAGAATCTTAATTGGTCCACATTCACTCTAGGTGGAACTGCCATTGGAAAGGATGGCCCTTGTTTCACTGCCACTTCTCCTAATCTTAATCACACACAAGGTGATGGGAGGAGGAGGTACGCAACCAATACAATGCTTTTGAGTGCCACACAAAGGGGTGTGCTAAAACAATACTGTAACACACGCCTCCCACCCACACACCCACATATATATGGACTTTTGATGGGCTTTTGTATTGTGAGCATTTACATTAATTGTATATCCAAATGCAAAATAACTTATTAGTTTACTCACACTATCAATACTACTACCCATCGATATACTCTTTGCATAAGTATGCAAACCCCTGTTCTTTTGAATATCAATACAGACAAATGACCAATCATTCACAAATATTGTAAAGGTGCCAGTTATTTGACCACAACTTGAAATAATGTGTTATTGCCTATGGAGGCAATGCAATATCCAACTAAGGTGTTTATATAGATTATAATATATTATATTATATTATATATATATTTATTATAGATTACAAGTATTTGGCTTCGACAGCAGAGGCTGCTTTAGACCACAAAGGCCATGCCCCAATAGTAAAGATCCAAGGAAGACATAAGTGAGAGAGGCCAAAAAGAATTCAGCCATCACCCTGAAAAATCTACAAAGTTCAGTGGCTGAAATGTGTAGGAATCTACAATCTCAAGAGCTCTCTGAGATGTGGGAACATTTTAGTATGGTCAAATAAGACCAAAATAGAGTTCCTAGTATTCCTTGAAATACTATATGTGTGTGGTGTAAATCTGATTCTATTCATGCCTCGGAAAACCCCATCCCTACAGTGAAATATGGTGGTGGTAATGTCATCCTGGAGGGGGGGGGGGGGGCTTTTCATCTGCAGGGACTGGGAACGTATAACTTCCAACCCCAACCTCCAAATTCCAGGGCTCGTCTCAATACAACTGCATCAAGACAAGATTTATGACATTTTTTATGTCAATAACAATGCCGTCAATGCCAAAAGACTGATCCCCCAAAACAATCATTTACTAAGTGCTGGCTGTGGAAAAATCTGAAAGGACCCACCTGAATGGTAATTATGAAAGTTGCTTGGAAGAATGCGAGATACTGATGCCGAGCAGCTCCAGTGTATAGCATGGATAGAACAGAGGAGCCAGAGAGAGTAAAGGAAGAAGTGCAGTTCCTGGTAAGAGTAGAGGCAGCGGCTGCTAGGTAGATAAGCAGTGTCCAGAAGAGATGCAGAAGTCTGTCCTGTAGGTGAACATGACAGAGACAACTAAATACAATGTCAAGAGGAAATGTTTTTATCCAAAATTGGTATTTGTGTCGCTCTTTAGGCACGATAGAATTAGCATTTACCTTTTTCCTGCCATAAGGGCAATACCCCCCCCCCCCCCCCCCCCCCCAACACACACACAGAGGCATGTCACACCAAGTCACACACATACAAGGACAGCAGGCAGACATGGACACCATAAACGTTTGGATTCCGCTGAGTTCTTCTGGCACAGCTTGGCAACGACACTGAGGAGAAAGAGGAAGTGTCACTCACCACAGGCATGCTGGGAAAGCCCGGAATCTACAGCTTCCTGCTGCACTGGGTTTCACAACAAATCAGATACCATAACACCCCCTACCTTCTCTGTCCCGGCACAACACTCAGCTCCAGCACATCAACATACATATTCACACACGTGCCATACACAAGTATAGTGCAACACTGTTGGCACATTTTCACTATGAGGGAAAAAACCCTGTGTTTGGTGAACAGCCTCAGACTTTCTGTGTTTCCATATCTGAGAGTGGACCAGGCCCATGACCCAGATAGCCTCAGTTTGGCCCTGGAGTGGACCAGGGCTCAGGGGGTGGCAAATAAATGTGGGTGCAATTGTGTTCCTCACAAGAGAAACCAAGAAAGTGTTGGTACTATCCAGCACCAATAAAATGTTTGTGATCTCACCCGGTTGGATAGGGATAGCGTGCTCGAGTGTGTGCATGTCGGGTGCCAGAAAAGA
Organism: Clupea harengus; assembly: GCF_900700415.2. NCBI lineage: Eukaryota > Metazoa > Chordata > Actinopteri > Clupeiformes > Clupeidae > Clupea > Clupea harengus. The sequence continues at coordinate 28,356,878 of NC_045165.1, forward strand.
CGTGTGTATGTTTCTTTAGTATGGAAGGATTGTGTAAAGTGGGAGCTTTGAGTGTCATCTCCATGTGTAGCTATGTTTAAGGCCAATTCATGTCATGTGTATTTGATCAGAGTAAGATAATGTCAGGTTAGGACGGATGGTTAGTTTGCATGCAAAGACCCTGCATCTGCGTGAAGCATAGCTAACACCAACTCGTCTATAGTGTGGTGAAACTGACAAAGTCAGCTACCTGTTGCCTAAACATTAAAAGATATCCCAACAATAAGGTTCAGTGGGCAAATCAAATCAGTAGATGAGCATTGCAAATAACACATCAGTTAAACAGTCCATTGGTAAAACTCTTTAACCTTAGTCTGAGCCAGGACAAGGTTCCAGTGGCATGGAAGACATCCTGCTTTGTTCCACTTCCAAAAAAAGTCTTCTCCATCTGCCCTCAATGACTATAGACCTGTTGCACATCACAAAAGTCCTGGAGAGACTGCTATTGGCCCATCTCAGACCTCAGGTGAGCACCTCTCTGGACCCACTGCAGTTTGCCTACCACCCTGCGGTTGGAGTTGACAACACCACCATCTACCTGCTTCAGCAGTAGCCTGGACACAGCAGAACGCACTGGAGGAAGTAAGCAGCACTGTGAGGCTCATGTTCTTTCAACACAATCCAGCCTACACTACTGCATGAGAAGCTCCAAAAGATGCAGGTTGAAGCCCCCACAACCTCTTAGATTATTGAATTCTGCTGGACAGACCACAGTTTGTGTGGCTAAGGGGATGTGTGTCCAATCAGTACAGCACAGGAGTATACTGTGTATACCTCAGACTTCTAATACAACTCATCATGAGTCCTCTCACCTGCAGTCATTTTCAGTCAAAAAGTTGCACTTGAACACACTGCAAAAACTACAGCCAACAACCAACTAGCATATACGTTCTGCACCTGTGTGTGAGTAAATAACTCAGAGTGATCTCTCTCATGGACGGGCTCCGCTACCAATTCAATATGCTCAATCGGCCGCTTACGAAGACGAAGGAGATGGTTGTGGATTCTAGGAGGACCAGGACTAAGCTGAACACTATTTCCATCCTGGGAGAAGAGGTGGAGGTGGTGGGGCGCTACACATACTTCAATGTCTGCAGCAAGATGTGGCATGTCTTCTACCAGTCTGTTGTGGCAAGTGAAATTTTCTTTGCAACCATCTGTCGGGGCAGCAGCATCAGAGCTGATGACTTTAAGAAGCTGAACAAACTGGTATAGAGTTGGTGCTCAACAGAATGGACAACACTACACACCCCCTACACAACATACTTGTCAGACAACATAGTGTCTTCAGCCAGAGGCTGTTTCAGCTCCACTACAATAAGGACATTGAAAGCAGGTAATTGATGCCCATCGCAATAGCCATCTGCAACGACTCCCCTCTGTGCCGGGAGAGGAGATTCCTCCTCTTTGTGGCGATGCACAAAGCATATTTTAAATTTCATTTGCACAATAACCCATTAAGACCAACTGCCACATTGGCGTGCTTCTCCCTTTAGAGACTGATGCGATATTTAGCCTCTCAGCCTCCACGTGGACCGCTGTGCTTCAGACAGTGACAATTGCTGATTACATGAATGAGGGGGGCAACATCGATGGATAGTACAGCAGTAACTCTGAGGACAAGATCATCATCATCATTCCATCCTAGCCAATGTGACGAGCCTAGCCACTAGTCTGCTAGCCAAGGATCAGTGGCTGAGAGACATATTTGAGATGGAGGAGGAGGAGGAGGAGGATTTCGTCCAGTTTTTCGGGATCCAAGATGACTGGGAAATGGGGAACTGCCACCCACACTGTAAAAGCGAGTATCACCCATTGGGTACAGATGGACCTGCCTGATGACACAACGCTATTTCAGGTGTTTTCTAAAATGTCCACAAGGAGCTGTGGTTGCAACTTCTGATGAAGACAAATTCATATACAGAACAAAGTAGGGATGAAAGTCTGTTGAGGTGAAATAAATGAGACCATGGGCATTATTCAGCTGTGTGGGTTATGGCAGAGTTGCACAGTCTATGTGACAATCCTCCAAGTCTACACTGGGCATGAGGGAACACAGGACAAGGACACCAGGGCTGTCATGGTACTGTCTAATTACCCACTGAGAAAAGAGGGTAAAGATGGGTAAAGAGAAAGAAGGCAAGCGTGCAACCAAACCGAAGTTGTAGTTCCAACATGCCTTTCCGACTACCAAAAACACATGGTGTGGATTTGCTGGAGCAGATGGTTGGATATTACCAGTTCCAGCATTTCTCAAAGAAATGGAGGAGAAGGTTGTTATTTTTACTGGCTGCCGGATGCTACAATGCATACATTGCTACAAAGTGTGCCGGGGGAAATACAGTCACAGCCAAGTACAAGACTACAAAGAGTGGCCCCTGTGACAGCAAGGAGTGCTCCCCAACCCTGAGGCTACGTTTACGCATTTTTGGATCCGGTACCTTTTTTTAAAGCGTCCACACGGAGCCGTGTCATGAAAAATCTGCGTCCACGCGGAAAAGCTGGAGCGGAGTGGTTAAATCCGCTGTAAAAACATGACGTCTTGGAGCATGGAGCATGGAGCATAGAGCATGCGCATAAAGTGACAGAAGACAGAAGTTGAGATCAAACTAGCAATCTTCCGATTGCTGAACGACTTCTCTACCACCTGAAATCACTGTTACCACAGCACTCAAACATAACTAGTTAGAATCGTGCACTTTGCCATAACCCTCGTTTGTGTTAAGTTACCGTTTTGAAACTTCTGTCTATAAGAAAGAATCTCTTCACAGACACTTTTAAAAACTGGTTTTGAGCAATGGTCTGATGCAAATAGATTAAACAGTGATAGATTCAAATTTGGCTTGTTAATGTCATCCCTTTCCTAACCAGCTTCTTAACGACATCGATTTTGTTTATGTTGTTGCTGTTATGAAGTGACGCAGCAGGGTTAATAAGGGTTCAGGCTGAGGTTGCGAGGCGTTCACGTGGGGCAAAGACATCATCGGGTTAGAAAGTGTGCGGATCGTGTGTCCACACGAACACGGATCCGCTGGCGGGTTTGAACCTACCCACTCTGGAGACCGGATTCAAAAGGTTGCGGATTCAGTGACCCAATCCGCCGGGTTCGTGTGGACGAGAGGCCGATCCGACAACATTTCTTTCCGGATTCAGGCAATCCAGGCTCCATGTTAACGTAGCCTGAGGGAGCCACATCTGAGCGTGACTGAGAAGAATTTGCTGGAAGTGTGCTGCTGTGAAGCTGTGGCACTGGTACTCATGCCACTACCTCCGTCCATGGCTGCAGGCAGTACACATCAAGTGCTTTAGCAGGTACGTCGGCCGGAATCTTCACTTATAATATTGATAATAAAAGACTAGCGTAGCTATGTCATTTATCGGACAGTGTCAAATATCGGCCATTCTGTTAAACAATCAACATGCTAAGTTTAATAATGGATTAACACTCTATAATTTCAGTTTAATAATGGATTAACATGACAATGCAAACGTTTGCCGATAACACACGCCGTCCAATAATTGACACCGTTACGATATTACTATTAATAATTCATTAACTAATAATTAATTTCTCTCAAATGGTTTCTATTTTATGTTTCTATCTGCTACAGAGGCTGAGGAGTAAACGTTTTAGCTCCATGGCTCCATATATGTTACATAACACATACTTTTGTAACAAATAAGGTGTTGATTGGAAGAGTGGCTTATTTAGCCCACTACAAATGCATTGCCTCATGACACAATTGTTGTCTGAGTAAATAAACTAGATGGTTTGTTGCCTACAATTTTTCTTGAAAATCAACTTAGTAAGTATGGTCTGTAGACTTTGACAAATCAAAGGCCTGACAGACTGGACCACTCGGGGGGACAACCCAGAGGCCTGACAGACAGGACATGCAGGGCTGCTGAAGGGCAGGATGCGTCAACAGCCACGCTTTGGTCTGGGAGACCCTCTGATCGCCAGCCGAGTTCCCCAGAATGGTGACACCCAGGGATTCAGGGACCAGGGGCTAATCGATTCAGGAGCTGTGCTAGGCAGGGATCCACAGCGAGGGGAAAAAAAGCTTCCAAAGAAAATAGTAAAATCTGCTGGGCAGTCTTGGATTCTCTCTCCTACATAATGGCAGGAAAATAAAAACAATTGGGTTTTTCACTAAGAAACCTTGCCAACACCAAAATCTTTCCAACAAAAAAGCAGGCTAACCAGAAACTTGTGTGCTGGGTCCATGTTTGGTCTGTCAATCTGTCAAGCTTTAGCTTGGGTAGTACCCAAAAATGCACAACTCAAACACAGGTTTAAAGGATTCTTCACTTGTAAGGTGGGTTTCCTACAAGAAAAAGATAAACAGCAAAGAATACATACACACACACCTTACATGAACACGAACATTGACAGATTAAAAACTGACCAAAAGCAAGGGTTTAAGGACTAAATGAGATAACAAGACACAGGTGGGCAGGGAACAATGAGACACACCAGGCAGTATAGAGAGGGGGGTGAACAGAGGTACAAGGGATGATGAAAGCACATGAAACCCAGGAAGTAAACCAAGGAGCACATGGCCAATCAAAGAAGCAAACACAAGAAACAGAAACACAGGTCATGTCAAAACATGCAGATTGTGACAAGGACAAGAATAGTGCAACATGAACCGTGTTAATGGATGGCACTACGATGTAGTTATACACGTGAAAAGAAGAAATTCAGGATTGTGATCACAAGAAATTGTAATTTATCAAGACACCAACTTCCAAAGGAAAGGAAATTATATAAAAATCAATGAGTTAAAGAGAGGCTAGTCTAGACATAACCAAGGCCTGCACAATAAGTTGTTAAGTATATTGTGTGAGATAGGGTCTGATTTGGACACTTGTCCCTGCCATGCCACACTGAATGAATGTCCACTGAGGTACGATTCAAACCAACTTAGTGCTTTTCACCTAAATTCTCAGTTCAGTCAGCGTAGAGAGAAGGATGTCATGGTATCACCTGGAATGGTCTTCCAACAGTCTTGAAGGAGTTCCCAGAGGTACCGGGCACTTGAAGGTGTTCCCAGAGGTACCTGGCACTTGTTGGCTACTTTTCCTTCACTCTGTGGTCCAACTCATTCCAAACCATCTCAATTGGGTTTAGGGGAATAGCAAAGGCCTCTGCTCATTCATCAATTCTGAATTTATTAGCAGTCCTCATGAAGCTGAGACAATGACTGTGCAAAGCTCATCACAGCAAAAGGTGGTTACTTTGAAGAACCTAAAATGTAAAACATATTCTTGTTTGTTTAATACCTTTTTGTTTACTACATAATTCCATGTGTTCTTTAATGGTTTTGATGTCTTCAGTATTAATCTACAATGTAGAAAATTATTAATATAAAGAAAAACCATTGAAGGAGAAGGTGTGTCCAAACTTTTGACTGGTACTATGTATATACAAAGGAATTGCTACATTCACTAGTAGCAGTTACAGTATGAACATCAACCAAGCAGATTTCTTACTCACAGGTAGTTATTATTTAAAACAATTATAACAATACCGTAGTTTACAAACAAAACATTTAGCAAACATTAGCATAACAGCCTCTGGATTGAAAATTAATTATTTAGTTTTTTAAAGTATTTTTTTAAGTTAACCCTTTGACAAACGGAGATAAAAACTTTGACGACTCAAAAAACAATGTACCTACTCCAAATAACCAAAGCTAACATTAATACACTGTAGGCGGTTTAGCCTACTAGCTAGCTTCACTACAGATAACAATGTCTGGGCCCGCACTACCCGGCAAACCCTCTCCCAACACCACACGTAGCAGGCCTGGTTTGTTGCTTGTGTACGTTGTGGCCCATTAAAGCTCAAACTGGCCGCTTCACCTTTTATTGGATAAATAAACTGTTAATTCGTTAACCATTCTTTTAACTCCTTGTGTGCCATGCTATTACGTCTAACAACTGGCTTATAGACAGCGTGATATGGTAGGTCATTTAATTAATTACTTGAGTCCTCCTAAGGCCTAAGCCCTGAACCCTCACAGACTTAATTGACATTGTGTGATTGACATATCACAATACGCATCACATCACGCTTTCCTGTTTTGAGATTGTGGTTCGCCTTTTTTTTTTTTTTACATTTCCTGGCTTCCCCTGGTAACCAGGTGTTTTTAATAATTGTTCAGACTTTAATGTGTCGTGTTTAATGTGATGTGTTTCACATCACAATGCTATGAACTGTGGGTAATTCCCATATGCAAAGTCTGCAGAAATGCAGAATTACAGAAAGTGTCCATAAAAGGCTTAAAATGTCTGAGAGAAAGCCTTCATGCACTTCATGATTGGACAGTGGGACCCTCACAGACTCAGCATGGACGCACCTCAAATGCCATGAGTCTATGACTGTGGACATTGGGATTAGTCCTTTCATTCAGCTAGTTAACTTTCTGTTATACAACACGCAGTTCAATTTCAAGTAAAGCTTCAACAAGAGTTAAACAGCCGCCCGAGCCTACGAGCTGGCAGTAGCCACGAAGACGCGGACATGCAAACACGCAATGTTTTTAACAAAAAGGAAAGCCTAAAGGCCAGTTCACACCAAAGATTTGCAACGAGACAAAACTGTTGCAGAGACAAGTTGCAGTGGTGTGAATTAATCATCAGCAAGCGGTCTGATGCAGTTGCAAAAGATTAATTGCACCAAATCGCAGTTCGAAGCTTTTGGGACGCTTGTACCTCACAGCTTTTGTGACGAGTTAACACACATCATCATGGAAGAGTTTTTAAAAGAGGAGAGACAGAGGACTACTTATAATAATACATTGTCTTTATATAGCACCTTTCTGGCAAGAGCCCAAAGTGTTTTACTTAAAGCATACAGAATAAACAATATCACCGTATTTGTCTAACACTTTTCATCCAAAGAATACAGCTCAAAGTGGAGTTAGAATTCAGTCACTTTTAGAGATTAGGCTAATGAATCCAATCTCTAAATGGTTGTCTAATTGGATAGATGTGAAGAGCATGATGATTGTGTTGGCGTGGATGAAGCACAGATTGGTGGCCTCAAACAGACCAACCAGGTAAGCCTCACTAGCCTACTAAAGAGCCATGACAGCAGAGCTCTGGAACCTCAGTCCTGATCGATCGCTGGAAGGGCAGAATCAGCAGCTCGGTGAATGTCTGTTAGGAACTGATCTTTCACAGAGCTATGGTACCAGTCTTTAAGTCAGTCTTTACATCTCTCTTAGAGCTATTTTTTGTTGTGTTTTATTTTTTTGTTATTATGGTTTTCATTTGCATTTTTTAGTAAGGTAAGTTCAAACATAGGAAGATGCAACAAGAGAGAAAAAAGAAATCTGCACATACTGTAGCATGCCTTGCATGCAGGGTTTACGCAGCCACGCAGTTGTAATCTGGGCAGAATGTGCTTTGGTGTTGCCTTTCTGGACAATGCAGCAAACGATACAAAAATAAATATGTATAAATAAGTAGCCTACAAGGTTTTTCAAAAATCATGTCAGAGCAAGTCATTAATAGGACTCTATTCGTTAACTGAGGCTGGAGTTAGTACGCTGCCTTTTTCCATCGTTTTCTGTGTGGTCACAGAAGAGTATGCCAGGTGTAATGTCTCTGTTTCAATGTATATAGCTTATTCTATTTAAAGTAAGCAATAGGTTAGGCCCACCACACTGAAGAAGCTGTATGGGGTATGTGGTTTGGGGTGGAGGGGGTGTGGTGAGCAGGCAGAGTCTCGGTGGTTAAATGACGTCACTGGGATGAAGTAAGGACACAGAGAGAGCGGGCGCCAGGTTCAACACCCCTTGGGTTTCCATTGAACTTGACACAATGTGATGTGTGTCAATGTTAGGGCAAACCCTGTGTGTGTGTGTGTGTGTGCGTGTGTGCACGTGTGTACGTGTGCTGTATAGGAAAGGAAACAAAAACACATAATCAATAGACTGAGATGACCCATGATTACATATCCCCCCTCATTGCAGGATTGACATATAATTATAATTAATCAATTCATTCATTCATGTCAGTATTCATACAACTAAGAACGTCAGCCTGTACTAACATGGCACATGTCACATGAATATGCAATGAGTACAGCAACAGACAGACAGAGATCTCCAACCATCAAATATCTTGGATCTAGCAGGAAGTGTCTCCACTATCCACATGTCCATACGGCATATAAATAAAAAATAAAAGCAAGTGCACATTGTAGCAGGATTATCACAATAAAGCACATAAAAAAATTATAAAAATAAAGGTAAATAAATAAAATAAAGCACAGAAAAACAAATAAAATAAAGGTAACTCGTGTTAAACTAAAGCTGCACGAGGGTATGTGGAGCCCCTGCTTCATTACTACAGGGTTTCCTAATGGGTAAAGTAATCAGGTGTGGTCAGTCAGCAAATTCAACACAAGATTGCCACTTTCACCACATAAATAAAGTTCAAAACAATAATGAAGACCTTGGGGGAAAATGTAGGAATATGAAAGATAATCAAAGTGAAATAATTGGAAAAGTATGACTTTAGGGAGTCATTTTCTCAAACTCTGTTCTTTAAAGTCCTTTAAATCCTGAAAATATAAAGTAATGCTACAGCTGTGAAAGCAAATCAGTGAGGGAGAATCAATAGGTTTAACAGTGAGCAGGTCGGTCACCATTGGTACCTGCCATCATTGAGTCTACAGCTTGCATATTCACACTAAGTTTTAACACAATCCCTTTAACAATTTGTTGACAGTTGTCCATCAACATAAATTGAATTAAAATAAAGCAGGCTATAAATTAAATATATACAAACAGATTTAAAATTCAAGCAAATTTAGTCTGATGACTCACACACACACACTTGAAAAATCTGTAGAGGTTTATGTCAAGGAACTTTAACCAGGCTAACGCAGTATAAAGATAAACACTGCCCTCTAGCAGACAAGACGTGACACACACAGAAAACTAGTTCCAGACAGCTGCAGATGCTGATTGAAAAATGATAACAAAGAAAGCTGGATACACAATAACTTCTTTATCCAAGGTCAAAATGTAGTCACAGCCTTGACCTAATATTCTCTTAAGCACTGGTCATTCTTTTTTTTTTATACTTTTGTACTATTTTTTATTTCTGTAGCTGGTCAACAAAGATGTAGCCTATAATTCCTTTGTGTGCAGAGCACTGTGTGCCATTTTCCTGGTGTCATTTTTTCTTTTTCATTTATTTAAGCAATTAATTTCATCACAGAAACAAATGCCACCGAACTAAAGCGTGTTTAGACCTACCCTTTTTGCCATTACACTCTCCAAAAAGCAATAGAGATTCAGTGCATTAGCTGAAATGTTGCTGGTGTTATAAGTAGCATATGCTTTAAAGTACAAATTCCACATATTCGTCTTGATTCTTGAAGTTTGCAGCACTAAAATTGTCTTAATGAAGAGGTCAAAAGATGTGTGGAGCGTTTAGCAGCGTATATGTATTTAGAAACATACATTTGCTTCGTTTCTGACGGGCTGTGCATCATTGCGGTATCAAGTCATACCTTATTATTTTCCATAAAGCACATTTTAGTCATTGGCACAGACCTTAGACCTTATTGATGTGGGACTGTTTAAAAGCTTTTGTTATTATAATCTGTTATTTGGCACTTTATGCAGTCTAGTACTTCTTTGTCTGCAGTTGTATACTATATATATATGTAAATGAGTTTCGATTATTTCAGTTTAAATTAATTAATTATAGAAAAATAACACGTCAAAAGAAAAGAACGTAGATTATTGGCACTATGATGCCCCATGGTGAGCGGCGGCCATATTGGGTTGATATAGTGGCTAGTCTGCATGGCAGTAATATTTCTCCCACTGCGTGCTTTTGATGTGGAGCTACCATCAATGTTTTTGGCTCTGTTGGCAGTTGGATGTTATGTCTATAGCCTTATCTTGGTCATCTCGTTTTTAAGAACTTCAGAAACGCTTGCACAAAAAGCTATGTCAATTTCCAAAGGTGATTTGTAAAATATTTCTAATCCTAACTGTAAGAACAAACTATTATTCAACTATATAACTATAAAACATTTGACCGAGGTGAATCAAAGTTAAAAGGCACAGGTTTTTTGGTGACCTAAATTCACAAACTAGCAAGATTTGATGAGTGCTTTAGTTGTTAGCAAGCTAGTTAGCTCGCTAGTTGTAGATTGATTCATTTGGAATAAAGAAAATGACTTCTTCATCAAATAAAGTTTATTCAATGTACATTCAGTGTCTGTTGTAACTTTTAATGATAAAATTGATATATACCTTAAATTAATTAATCAGAAAGCATGTAGGGAATTCAAAACATTATGTTTTTAATCGAATGATTGATCACCCCTTATATATACTGCATATATATACTGTATATATATATATATAGAGAGAGAGAGAGAGAGAGAGAGCACGAGATGAGGACAAACGTACTTTCACATCAATGTGAAAACTAACAAGTGCAGGAGTGCAGAAGTGTTCATAAAGCATGTGCAGTTTTACTGCAGCACATGACAAGATAAGCACAGAAGCATTTCATCCACACTGACACATGCACACACAACATGGAGGTGTTGAACAGTCTGAGTTTGCCTTCATCCCCTCCTCAACTCTAAACATGGCGTTTTCATTTCTGTGCTCTGATTAGTTGATGATTGCCTGACAGCCTCCTCCACACAGGCCCCCTGTTCAGCCACAATCCCAGCATGCAGTTCAATCATGGCCAATTAGCCCGTCCCAAAACACTCTCCCTTATTAGAGCACTCATAATTGACTCATTGTGTCCTGATTTGCCAAATAAATCACTCCAGAGGCATTCTCTCTCTCTCTCTCTCTCTCTCTCTCTCTTTCTCTCTCTCTCTCTCTCTCTCTCTCTCTTTCTCTCTCTCTCTGCCTCTCTCTCTCTCTTCACACACACATACACACTCACATGCATACACAGAGAGAGAGAGGCAGAGGATCAGTGGCAACATTCTCAGGCAAGCTCTTCCATTGGAGCCGACAGAAGCTTGATTCTTGATACTCATCTCTACCCCCACCACACACAACTCTCTGCGATCCTTGTCCCCCTCCCTTTCCCTACCAAACACTCATACTCACTCTGAAGATGAATGAAGTACAGTTTTGAGTCAGGCAGGTGTCCCTATCCTGAGAACAGAGTGATTTCAAACTAATTATCAACTGATATTTAGACATAATATATGAGGCTGAGACTGATGCTTGTGAATATAGTTCTAGCATTCAGTGGCACATCAGCTTTGGATTTTCTGTGTTCACTTATTTTTGTAGTTTTTATTAGGGCTGAACGATTTGGGGAAATAATCTAATTGCGATTTTTCCTCCCAATATTGCGATTGCGATTTTTTGTTTTATCCTAATTTTTTTCCCAACAAATCGTAATGAATGATTTCAATATGACCAACACAATATTAGATACATTTAGTTTTTTTAATTATTTACCCCAATTCAAATTTGTATTTAACTGCTCATTACAGAATCAAGAACAACAAATTGGTGGCTTTGCCACTGTGCATTTAAGTAATGTAAACAAAGTCATTGTAAGAATAAACACGGCATGCACTTTTTAAACACTGTGCAAAATTTACCATCTTAAAAAAAAAAAAAAAAAAAATATATAATTTTTTTTTTTTTTTTTTTTTTAGATCACGTTTTTAATCGCGAACGTTGCGGTTAGAAAATCGCGTTCTAGCATATCACGATTAAATCGCAAATGCAATTAATCGTTCAGCCCTAGTTTTTATCCATTTAAAAAGCACAACTTATTAGAGTTTTCAGGTACAGGTGATGACTTGACACAGAATAGGTAGACATGGGATGACTATATATGGTTGTGTGAGGGGCGGGGGGAGGATTCATACATAGAATCAAGCACATACTTCAAATCATTGGCATACATGGGGCAGGTGTACATCAGGCATATATATATATATATATATATATATATATATACTGTATACAGGTTGACAGGTGTACATCAGGCATATATATATATATATACTGTATATAGGTTGCATGGTGTACATCAGGCATATATATATATATATATAAATAGGTTGTCATACATGGGTCAGGTGTACATCAGGCATATATATATATATATACTGTATATAGGTTGCATGGTGTACATCAGGCATATATGGGCCATTCTACCGAATTGGTGCAAAGTGTGGTCCCACAAGAAGAAAAACTATTTACAAAACAATTAAGTATGCAGACATAGATATTTACTAAGAACATGTTATGGTCTATTTAAACCCAATACATTAAATGAGATAGGGATAAGCTAAATATATACAAAATCATCATTTATAGGGTACTTTCTATTGGGAAGTAGCTGTCCACAACCCTGACATCTAAATTTCAGTTATCAAAAATAACACTTTTTAGATTTTTTAGATTTTTTTCAATGATCTAATTTCAAAGATCTTTATGATTAAGTTTAAACAGAACTCGGAAGATTTAGATTTACTGTGGGTTTAATTTAAAAAAAAATAAACTATACTCAAAAAATCATGTCCATAGTTTTCATGTCAATACCGAAACACAGGAGTTTTAGTCCGTTGGCTGAGCCTGTTTTTTAGCCACACCCCTTCATTTATAACCAGGCAGTGATACTGCATCCCTGTCCCTCATGGCTGAATGGTAAGTAGCTAAATCCCCATACTTTTGATATAAATGTTTTCCAAAGTCTGAAAATCAGTGTGTAACCTTAAGAATTGTCACTACCGAACACCTTTTTTTCTTCAATTAAGTAAACTTTTTGGGGTTTAATGCAAAGTATTATGTTTGTTTGTGTGTACACCTCTTCAAAGATTTGTTTGCTAGCCATGTGCTTGCTAGAATTATTTATTTATGCTCAAATTTAGCTAGAATTGTCACTACCAAAACGGCCCCTCCGACCACCAACAACATTCATTCATACAATGCATGTCTTTATGATGGTGGGGGAAACCGGAGTACCCGGAGTAAACCTACGCAGGCACGGGGAGAACATGCAAACTCCACACAGAAAGGACCTGGAACGACCTGGAAGGACCGGGATGCGAACCCAGGGCCTTCTTGCTGTGAGGCGACAGTGCTAACCACTGAGCCACCGTGCTGCCACAGGTGGAATGGTTTCCAGTTCAATCCCATCATTTTGAAATAAATGTGTTATGTGGACTAAATGGTAAAGATGTAGATAATGCTGATTTCTATCTGAAATTGTTCAGGAGAGAAAGAATCATAAGACACCAAAATGCCAAAAGGAAAAAGTGGAGCAGAGAGGCTGAGAGAATACCGACAAAGAGTGAGGGATGACCCAGTGAAATATTTTTTTAATATTCCCAACCTAAAGCATGGTATGAGTTAAGATTAAGCAATAAGGTTGAGGAAATATGATACAACCTTGCAAACAAAATACTGTGGTCACTACCGAAACAGTGCTGTCACTACCGAAACACTGGATGTTTTGTAAAAAAATAAAGTATATTGAGTTATCAACTAAAATGTTATGATACTGATTGGTTTAATGTATGTTCAATTTCATCAATCATCAACTCTGGAATCAATATGATCAGTATTTTGCATTTTACAAAGAAATATTGCACTTAGATTTTGATGAATTGTATAAATTGAACTTTGAAATTTGGTAAAAATTTCATTTTTATTGATTTCATTGTGAAAACCTTCAAGAAATATTTGTAAAAATACTCTTCAGAGAAGGGAAGGAAACACAATCTGAACAGGTTAATAATAATACGTTTTTACTATAGTTTATTACCATGTTTCGGTAGTGACAATTTTAGGGAGAGGAAAAACATTCCAACACATTCTGAAAATACAATATAAAAATTGACGGTTCATTTACTAGATATGTGTACTTTAGATATGGTACAATATATATACGGACAAAGTTTTGGGAATAAAACATACAAATTTTCAAAATATTTCCAACCTGACTTTGCACCAATTCGGTAGAATGGCCCATATATATATATATACATAGGTTGTCATACATAGGGCATGTGTACATCAGGCATATATATATATACATATATATATACTGTATATAGGTTGCATGGTGTAGGAGGGGAGATGGAAGAGAGTGAAGCAAATATAGAAATATAATAGTTTTACAACATATTGAGGTTCTGAATATACTCACAGCATAGAACCTATGAGTGGATGTTTGTGATGATATATGATGATGCAGGGGACTTTTTAAGCGGATGTGTGTGTGTGTGTGTGTGTGTGTGTGTGTGTGTGTGTGTGTGTGTGTGATGGATTGTAAGTGGCGTGTAGTAGAATATTGGATGTGTGTGTGTGTGTGTGTGTGTGTGTGTGTGTGTGTGTGTGTGTGTGTGTGATGAATTGTAAGTAGTGTGTAGTAGAATATTGGATGCAATAATTGGGTGGGAACAGGCAGCAGGAAGCTAGGGCCATTTTGAGATGATCAGTGGACAGGCTGCAGCTGTAACATTGGAGCTCCATCTGAGTGTGGTGGTGGTGGTGCAGTGGTTAGCGTCACCACTGAATCAGGCTGATACAGGTTCAATTCTCCCCATTGCTGCAGGTGGGTTTTGGATAAAAAGTGACTACTAAATATCTGACCTTTACCGACCTGTACATTTTACAGTGAATAGTCTGAAGCGAGAAGGGACGAAAATTGACATTACAAGAGAATGGAATTAGGTATTCTAATAGATTGCCTTATATATATAGATTAGAGATATATATATAGATATAACTTATAATGGTGGAGCACAATGGTCACGGCCATCAGCGCTGCAAGCAATGGTCCTATGATAGTTCTGCAACTTCTCACTGTTATGCATTTTTTACTCCAATTTATCATTATTGCAGATTCCACAATAACACCATAGTTAGTAAAAAATAAATTGTTAAAAAGAAAACAAATCTCCTGAACGTTAAAGCTATGCTAGGCAATTCTGAAGAAACCAGCAAGAGCAAGAGATTTTGAAAGTATACAACTGAATACATTCCAGCCCCTTCTTTTAGACCCCTCCAAAGCCACTCCTCCAAAACACATGAATGCACACTGCCCGACTGCCAGAGTACAATATGGAGTATCGTTGTCGTTGCTGATGTGTCCAACTATCCAACAGGCCTCATTCACATGTCTTAATCTCACAACCACAAAAACACACAAACAAGCTACATCACCATGTTTGTCAAATGTCCTGTTCAGAGCCAATACAGACTAATATAAGATAAAATACCCTCAAACGATACTTGCAGACACAGATTATCTGTTTCATGTACAACTGTCAGGACGTAGTGGCAGTTTTAGCAAATATGACAACATTATTTTTATAAGGGTTCCCTACTGCAGCATTAAAGAGACTTGGTTACTGGTTACTGTCGAGCACTGGTGCAGTCGAGCACCTCTCCAGAATGGTTTAGTGTGAGACAACTGTCTTCAAGCCCTCTTCTGCTGAAATGGATGAGGTCATGCTGACAATGTCTGGGTAAGAGTTCTTTATTGTTCTGATATCAACAGCTCTGATAGCATATCAAAAGCTCTGACAGTGATAACATATTGAGTTTTGGTAGCATGTTTAGCGATCTGAAACAAAATCCTGTAAGTTCAGAATGCACACAAAAAATGTGCACAAACTTCACGTCTATTGCCATGGTCATGCATAAGCTATAGTTTAATGCTAAATGCATTGACTGATTTCCTACATGAATCTTTGATTGTCCTATGCTCTGTTGTAATTCTTTCATGTTGTTTTTTTATATTTGTGTTCATTCAGAGACCACTGTGTGGTATTTTTGGACCTCGCTAATGCCTTTGGATCGGTGCCACACAGTCTGTTGTGGAAGGCATTCAGTTACTTTCAGGTCCCTGAGAAGATTTCAACGTTAGTCAAAGTATACTTTGAGGATATTTAAGATCTTCAACCTGTCCTCGGTCTCTCAATGAGGAAATGTCCTACCTGCCTAAACTCTTCACTGGTTTCCCTACAATAGAAGGAATCCCCTCACCTACATTTGCTAGGCTGTCTCATCACCAACTATCCACGTAGATGGACTTAATTTGAATAATGACCTCCATGGCCATGGTGAAAGTCAATGGTGAAATGGTGCCATGATGCCAATCTTCAAATGCTGCCAGAATGTGGAGACAAATGTGCTAAGACCAGCCTGGAGATGACTTTGTCAGTTTAAAGATCCAGCAGTCAACAACACTACTCCAACAGAGTAAACAGGGAAAAGTGGAATCCTCGAGAAGTGGTTGAACATGCACAAGGCCTATCACAGCATAAGAATGTCATTGCACAGGTAGAATGGAGGAGCAGGGTTTGGGTTTAGTGTGTTTGGGTTTGGTTTGATTCCCTTTGTAGATGTGCTTGAGGAAGCAAGAAAGGAAGAAACCAATGTATGCTGAACTGGTTGCAGAAGCAAGAGAACGATGGGTATAAGAGGCTTTAAATAAACCACAACACTTCTGTGAGCACGGTCACTCAAAGAAGCTTAGAAAGAGTGGTCTCAGGCTGCTGAAAAAGCGAGCCAGTGGTTGTTGGCTGATTGGGGTCGTGAATTAACCTGAACTAACACTGAGATGTGTGAAATCTTGTCGAGGTGTGTCTTGAGGTGTATCCGTTGTTTCTTGTAGTGGAGTCCTAACTCATCATGAGCATGGAGGGGGGTGGGTCTGGGACACCAGACATCACTGTTGAGCCTTCTGAAGGTGCCTCGGGCCTAATTCAACAAAACACTGATGGAAGGAAGGTTCCTGCCCAGTGAAATGCTCATGAAGGCAGCTTTGTTGTTGTGGATTCCTGCTGCTCAGGCTCTACGGTTGGGCAGTCATGTTGTTGTGTTTAACAGTTGTGGGCTACAGACAGTGCATGTTGTACTATGAAGGGGCCATGTCTTTGTTAATACACTTGTCCTGGACGATAAATACCCCCTTACCTGTCTTATGGCATTCACCGAAAATTGGCTCATCAACATGGAAACAGATTCAACTTAGTGAGGGCTTCGTTTTTTTTTTACATCAACTGCAGATGGTGTAGTAATGTTATGGTGCATACTGTTCCTTCCGGACACAGAGCTATTGTCTGTATCCGCAAGGCTGTTGTACCTCCCGAGGGAGTTCCCCTAACTATTCCTTACCCTTGTTTACATTCACCTCAGGGCCGATGCTAAATCTGCTGCTGTACAGACTGGTCCGACTCAGGAAGACTGTTTCAGGAGGACTATTCTGATACTGATGAACTTTATGTGCAGTTACATGTACAGTTACAGTTTGACGGACATGGTGTGCAGTTACATGTCCTTTTCTATGTCTGATATTTAAAAGGAATAATGCTTTTAATGAAGGTGATGTCAGTGCCGAGAGGGCATTAATGAAGTAGGTTAGGGCTGTAATAAAAGGCTAAACTGAGGTACATGGATAAGATTGAGGCAGAGCTCCGCAGTAAAGACGTCAGGAGAGCTTGGAACGGAATGAAAACTATGACAGGATTACAGGATAAGGGCGGCAGGGGGGTCACTCTGGATGTTTTTTAATTCTGATAAACACCAGACGTACTAAGGTTAAGACCTTAGGACCTGATAACATCTGTGACCAGGTTCTGAAAACGTGTGCAGGCCAGCTCTGTATCATTTTTCTGTATATTTGTATTCTATCTCTTAAGCTGCAGAAGGTCCCTACGCATTGGAAACATTCCAAGGTTGTCCCTGTAGCCAAGAGTAGAACCCCTACAGCATTAAATGGTTTCAGGCCAGTAGCTTTGACTTAAGTTATGAAGAGAAGATTTGAGAAGCTTACAGGTTGAGGAACAGCTTGATCTATTACCATTTGCATTCAGGCTGAGTAGAGGTGTGAAGGATGCTGTTGTTACATTGTTAAATGTTCTGGGCCAGCATTTCAAGGGCCCCAAGACCTATGCCAGACTCTTATTTATTGATTTCTCTTTGGCATTCTATACCATCCAGCCTTACCTGCTTGCAGAGAGGCTGAGCTGTCATTTTAAACTCGATCCTACCCTGACTGGATGGATAATGGACTTTTCAAAGGATAGGTCACAGTGTGTGAGAGTTAATGGTGCTCTATCAAACCGGTTCTACTCATCTACCAGTTCCCCTCAAGGTTGCTGTCTCTCCCCCTCTTTATATCTCATGTCGCAGCCACCATAAGAATAGACACATTTGAAAGTTAGCTGTTGATACTGTTATTGCTAGCCTTCTTGAAGAGGAGAAACAGGATCCTGGCGGTTGGTGAATGACAGTGGCTATGTGATGATTCTTTCCTCCATCCAAATGTGAACAAACATGAGCATTGAACATGAACCAAGCACTCTGCCTACTGTTATGAAAGGTGTTGATTTTGGCCTGTGGATAGCTACACATATTTGGGTAGAGTAGAACCCCTGTATACACTGATTTGGTAACCACAGTTTCAGTTTTCCATGGTCTACTGCGGCCCGAAGATGTTAAGTGGAAAAGTCCACAAATAAACAGTTTGTACGTTTTAAATTCTGTGCCACTCCGAGTAGCCTCGCCATTGCGCTTAGAACGTGATCCCCGTCTTTAAGCACATCTAATTTCTCAAATATGTCAGTCCTTGATTCTTCCATCCTCATTTCCTTCAGGTTATTATCAAAAGGATGGGTGGAATGAAACAAAGGAAAGGAAAAGGTAAAAATGTGTAGAAGATATTTTTCATTGCTCCATTGTCTGTTGAGGGTTAAGCAAAAATGTCAGAATCCCATTCATTCACGAGAGAGACCACATTCACATCACTTTTGTAACAGTGTATAAACATTGCTCCACTGAGGATGTACAGCCGGACCTACTTGCCCTGTAGCCGACCCTACAGCCACGCATCCCTGAACTGGACCACAAAGGACCACCAGTTGCGTACATCTTCCTCTTCAGCGCCTGTTCACAAGGTTAAGGTTCCTACATAATTCTGGTGCCCATGTGAAGCTGGTACCCATAGTATCTACAGCAGCATCTTCCTCCTCACCAAGCTCCCTCTCCAAAGCCTGGGCCTCAGTGCAGACTGTGGCAAGGGTTATTCTTGGGTCTCACCGTAGTTATCACTTTAGTTCCCTCTTCACCATCCCTGCCTTCAGACCCATCGGCAATTGGGCCCGGAACATGTTGTCATCATCCTGGTCCTCTGCTGGAGCTCCTGCTCGCCACCTGGAGTTTGTCTCACTCAGACGCAGAATGAAAGCCCAGACGCTTTCCTCTACTTCCTGCCTGCACTTAAATAATGTAGCCTTACTTCAGCCAGCAGCTGCTTGCTACCACAGCTGTAATTTCTCATCTGTGTCATGTTGGTTGATGGCCAATAACAAAAGCTCCCGCGCAAACCCCCTCTAGTGCACTCAAGACAAAGTTGGTCTACTGCCCTGCATTTAAACCTTGGGCTCTAATCAATGCTTCCATGTGGCTTTTCCATTCTTGGAGCCTTCCCCGTAATATTGGAACCCATGGTGCTCCATAAACAAAGGGGACTTTGTTACACTTACGGTGCAAACCCATGACAGCGACGCGATACGCTTCCATCGCTTTGAGTGGGCGTGTTGTAGCGTGTGGAAATATCATTTTCAAACCGTCAGAGACGACACAAAACAATCTGATTGGCCGCTGCCGGGAAAAATCGCTCCTCATTTGCATAGGATTCAACATTTTCCAACTTTTATCGGTCGCATCGCATCATTACCTTATATGAATCATTTACTTACGTAAGCAGGAACATGGCTTTTCTGTGTTTCTGTGTGTGTGTAACTTAGAATATTAGGTGCCACTTAGTCTGCATATGTACAAGAGCATGTTTAGACCAGAAGTGATAATAAGGGACGAACTGTGCTTCTTCCGACCTTGTGCAAAACTTCCATCCTTGCCTCGGACGTGAGAAATGGTTATCCCTGCTGAACACTCAACTTCTGTCTATATAAACCTTGTGCGATGTGTTTATCATTGCTTCACTTTCAGCCTTGTGCTGGGAGTGAGCCCGATTGCAATTGTTGTTTGTCTAATAAATATACTTATATGCAGCTCCGGAGTCCTGAGGTAACTAGGGTATATTTTCACCTAACAGCATGGGATTAGAATATCGCGTCGCTCGTAACGGTGTCATGGGTTTGGACCGTTAGTGTAGGGCTAATTGTACTACCAGGTAGAGAATGAGCGCTATCACTGGCTTGACTATCTAAGGGCTGCTCGTTTCAATCAAGGATCAAATTTGCTTTGCAAACAACACGCACAGTAGGCAATAATAGGGGATGTACACCGATGACTGCAGAGGCCAACAGCAAAGACAGGAATAATAACAGCATGCAAAACACACTGTGGAGAACCCACCGCACAGTGATGTATGTCACACCAGACAGGGGGGGGGGGGGGCAACAGACCAACTAATCAACCCCGAGTCCGACGCAAGTCTTGGAGTTTATTGATGCAGATCTTCTAGTTGTGCATCTCTACGGATGTGTGTGGAGGAGGAACTACACCAATGTGTAGGCTGGAAACACGATCGGAACACTAGATGTCCGTCCTGCCACTGCCACGGTCACTTGAGAAAGACACAATCGTGAGGAAGCTATCACAATCACAAACTCGGCTTCTGCCCACTCCCACATAACTATCAGTAGCCTTTCCTTCGGTAGTTTATTGTAGCGAGTTCCATTGTGGGTGTCTACAAATATTTCAGTTTTATTCGTTACCGCCGGTGACCACGGGAATCCGCTCATTTTGGAGCAGCCCATGCATCACTGTCATACACATACTGATATGTGTCCACAGCCCAGCTCCACCCCCATCATATCATTCAGAATACATTACAATGGCCCGTGACACAGGCACCCGTCTGGCCAAGTTTTGCCATCTTTTTTTTTTTTTACTTCATCCATTTCCCTATATGGTTCCTTTCCACCCAAATTGGCCTGGTATTGGTGAAGAGTGGGCATAGAATTTGGGCCCTGTAATATCTCTGTGTTTGATGTCACCTCATTAGCATGTCATCTATTTCCTCATTGGGACGGCAGTTCCACGATTCCATTCAATTGCACTTTTATAGAGGGTTAGAAGGTGGTGACTTATTTGACCTGCTTTTGATTAAGCTGCAGATTTAGTACATTCAACCGAAATTGAAATTACACAGTGTGTGCCTTCCTTTAGTGGACTGGGGAAGTCACTGTTTGCACTGTGCTCTCCAACATGCATCTGCCCCTGAGTGTGTGTGTGTGTGTGTGTGTGTGTGTGTGTGTGTGTGTGTGTGTGTGTGTGTGTGTCTCGATGCAACACCCTTTCCTCACCCTTATTAGTTGGTATTTCATGCAGAACAGAGTAAAAGCATAAGTGAGAGAGAGAGTATGTATGTGTGTATGTATTCAGCTTGTGATATAGGAGAGAGTCATGTGCAAAACGTTTGATACCTATACCAGCGTTATATTTATCTGTATATATCTGACTCTAATGAATGATTGCTTAAATAATGAATTAAGTAACAGCCTATCTGTAGATCATCTCATTTTGCCACAACCTTTTCATCACCAGCACCATAACAAACTGTCTATCATACTTGCATAGAGGGGACTTTGGTCAGCACATGAATGACAGACAGGGTGTGGAGGTCCACCTTGACCCGTCCCTCTGCACAGTCAGACACCATGGTTGCCTGGCTCATGCCCCCACCTCTTCCCCCATCCAGATACTGGTTGAGTTATTACCATAATTTCCCCTACAGGCATGGCAAAGACCTTGGGCCGGCATGAGTGGCTCTGTGTTTTACAGAACGCTTTGGTGGTTTATTGCTTTTAAGTCACCCACAGGGAGGGCCAAGAGGTTCTGAGGTGATAAGAAAAGCAGTCATGTGAAAAATAAAGGAGGGCCCATGTCCAGCCACAAGAAGAAATAATAAAATAAATGACAAATGTGGAACCCGAGCATATTTCATTTTCAGTAATTCCACATAACTGCAGCCCCCTCCCCAAATCCATAAACACAACTCCTTCCCCATCAAATCACTGCATTCCCACCAGAGGGGAAAGTCATTATTCCAACTATGCCAATACATCTTAACATGTAAAGGGAAAACAAGGTATGCCAACGCAAGATGAAGAGTTAACGCACACCTTAGCCATACGTAGCCTTTTTTCATTCTAAATAATGTTTCCCTCCCCTTTAGAAGGATTCCATGTTGAGATTTTGTGACCAGTTTAAGTGCCTCACTGTGTTACCATGGAATTGGCTGAAATAGTAAATGACTATGTTGATGTTGTAGAGTTTCTAGCCATTTACATTTAACATTTTACACTGAACTCCCTAGAGAAAGCACATAGGCGACCGAGGCAAAGACAAACACCCTTCCAGTAAGAATACAGCGATAGGAGCCAGCTCCAAAGACTGGCCCATCTGTCTGCTGCAGGGATAGAAAGGCATCAGATGGGTAACCTTGTAAACTATAAGGCTTACATAAAGAATCCTAAATATAATTCTATAAAATAATCTAGTTCAAATCAGATCACAACCATACTCTGGTTATGTTGAATTAATGTTTTGCAAAAAATGATTTTATACTTAATCATACGAAATTTTATCACCAGACCGAAACTTTCAGTAATTTTTTGCCAATAATGACAAAACATTTGATTTGGTTCGGTTGTCAATATTTGACAAGTATTTTGAGTGATTAGAAATTATACAAAGATATGGTAATTATGGAAGTTTCAGAAAAATGAAATTATACACATAGTGTCATGTGACAGGATATGTCCTCCAAAAGGACAAAAAGGATGTCCTTACAGTGGAGGCCAATGGGTAGAGCAATAGGGTTTGGGTGATTGAAATAGAAATC